>NW_015091043.1:3248273-3375239 GCF_001431845.1 Calidris pugnax
GCCGCCGCCGCCGCTACCGGAAACTGCCGAGCGCCGCGCCGGAAGAGCTGTCCCTCAGCACGCCGGCCAGGGGCCAGCAGCTAAACTACGCCTCCCGGCAGGCGCCGCGCTCCGGAGAGGGGCAGAGCTGCCTCTCCTTCGCCGCGAGGCACGCTGGGAGATGTAGTCGGTCCCTTGGAGGCCGGAACGAGATTTCTGACTCTCGCGATGGCCGAGCGCTGGCGGGGTTGGGCTGGGTGGTTGCCTCGATACCGGCTGCGTTGTGTGTGGAGGCTTTAATGGCTGGCGGTGAGAGGAAGGGGCTGCCACCGCCCGGGAAGTGGGGTTGGCGCACGGCTGTGGCTCCGTCGGGCTTTCCGGTTCTGTAGCTGGGCCTGCTGATGCTGTGGCTTCCGCGCCTTCCCGGCTCCAGAGGCCCTCAGCCTCTCTGGGGGCGGGTGTTTGTCGCCCCGGGGGAACAGGGGTGCTTGGTGCCCGTTTGGGTGGTGGTCGTCAGTACCGCCGTTTCATATGGCCTGCCGAGCAACTGTGTGGTAGCTTCAGTGATCGAAGGGCCGTGTGTGTGTGGCTCTGCGGCTGAGGGGAGCTCCTCAGGGGGCTGGTGAAAGCTGCCAGGGTTTATCAGGAGTAGCGCAATCTGGGTATGCATTGGTGACTGTGGATGCCTGAAGGGCTGTCCCCAGATAGCCCAAGTGGGTATTTATAACAGCTCTTCACTTCCAAGTTATTTCATGAGAGGCTTGAGTACTGCGGGCAGATGCCGAAACAATAAATGCCAAAAGCATTAGTAGGAGCTATCTGTATAACAGTGTATACTGAGGACTGACTAAGCACTGAAGAGGGACTGCTGTCTCACCTTATGGATGGAGCTCACGTGGTACTTTCTGGGCACTGTTTCCATCTTGTACCATGCTTTTCCAGCAGGGAAGTGCGTTACAGGTTTCTAAAGAAAATTCCTTTTACTAGGTGGAAAAATAAGGTTTAAATAACTGATGTCTGATAGTTTTAAAGAACTTGTGCAAATTACAGGACTATTTCTATCCCTCTTTCTAGGGAGAAGTTCAAAAGGGAAGAGAGATGGCCAGCAGTCACAGACCTCCGATATCTCGTCCTTCTTCAAGAGCAGGAATAGGGCTGACTGCAAGGCCTGCCTCTTCATCAAGGACTCTGTCTGCAACCAGAATAGGAACAGGGGTATGTTAAATAATTTGAACGTGAGCTTTGATAGATTTTTATCCATTTTGGGGGGGTATTTTTTTTTTAAGTACTACATCTGGAGTGATAGTTTCTCAGGAAGAATTTTAAGATTTCAATTTTGTACAGAGTTTTGTTTTCAAATTTTGACTGAGAGGGGTCAAGGAGGTGTTGCATCAGGAGTTCACCTGGGAAACCTTAATAGCATTAATGTTGCAGAGAGAAGGAACAATGAACAGCTGCTCAAAGGTAATCTCCTACCCTGCTGCAGCAGACAGTTGATTGAAGCTTTGTTTACCTGAAGAGATGTAAATGCTAAAAGGTTCTTGTAGGAGCAGTATAGAGACTAGTTTAGGTTTTTAATTGCTTTGGCAATTGCATAAATGCATAATTAGAGTTGGGAGGTTTGTGTTTTGTTGTTTTTTATAGATGCCTCCTAGCACATCAAGACCGGGTTCTCGTGGTGGTTCCTCAACTACTGCAGGAGTCCTGTCATCTCAGATCAAAGTTGCAGATCGTCCAGTGACTCAACAGGGATTAAGTGGAATGAAAACTGCAATGAAAGGTATTTTTGACTGAAAATGGCTATCAAGGTGTCTGCAAACATTTTTAAAGAATATTTAGGGTTTTAAAGGAAAACTTTGCATTGCTGTAAAAATTGCAGGGTGAATAGCTATGATTAACAGGAATAGGAGAAAGGAAGGAAGATGAAAGCATGGCTCTTATTTTCTTTGCTCTTGACAGAGAAGACTGAGAGCTCTAAGACAAAGGCTTTTCTGTGCCTCAGCTGTATTTAAAAGTCATTCAAAAGAATAGAATAGCATAAATTGTGTCTTTTTCCAGCACTGCGGAATAATTAAAATACTGTGCTGTATAGTAACTGTTCATGTAGCTGAACAAGTAATTTTTATCTTCACAAGGGTCTAAAATGAGTTTCTGCCTTTGTTTGTTTCAGTGATGTAAAATCTATTTAGAAACACTGAGAAGGCAGTTCTTTGCCTGCAAATTCTGCAGATTGTTTTAATAATTTACAATTCATCAAACTAGTTGTTTTCTGACAAAACATCATCTTATTCTCCCTTGTCAGGTCCTCAGAGACAGATAATGGATAAAACATATTACCTGGGACTGCTGAGGTATGTCTTAACAACACATTCAAATGGCAGAAGTTTCAATGTTCCCTTCCCTTTCTGACATGAAGCTTGTTGTGCTTAACAATAAAGTGGGATAAGCAATGTTCACTTAACATGAAATCTGTCCTGTTATAAGAGTTAAGGTCATTTTGCATGTAGTTTGTAGGAGGAAGGGAATTTTATGCTTCTGTCAAAGTACAAGTAGATTCCTTTGACATTTTGATATTAGGCTTGCTAAGTTAAATGCAGTCCCACTGCGCTAGTAAAAGGAAAGTCACTGATTTTGAGCTTCTACCTGTAACTCTTGATAGGTCTGGTAGCTTCATTTGTAAGAAGTAGCATCACAAACTAAGCACTTTTTCGTGTACATTTCAGGTGGCTTACCTGAATTGACCTTTCTATTTGACAATAATTGACATCTGTTTCACCAGTGGGGACAAAAAGCTAACTAAAGCATTTTATTTTGTATACGGGTTTTCTAACAACTACTTCTGACTTTATCTAATAGAACCACACTTTTTTTTTTCCTCTTTTACTGAACTCTTCTTTGAAATACCGATTTGGAACACTGTGCAGTGTGAGAAAGAGATAATGCCTGCACATCTCTTGTAGTAAAATACAATTTCGATCTATGTTTTAGTTGTGCATTCAAATGTTAATGATTCTTTTTGTTTATTTTTCTGCAGAAGCAAAACAAATGAACTCACAACAGAAATTAACAAGTTACAGGAAGATGTAGAAATGTACAAGCAAGAGAAATCTGTCTACTTGTCATATGAAAAAAGGTGACGTATTGCAGTTAAGGTAGTGCTAACTTTCTCAGTCACAAGTCTAGTCTTGGGTATTTTGTATGCTTCAAGGAACTGTTAAATAATTCTTTTTTCATTATTTTGTTTTTACATATACAAACTTTCCCATATTAAGTTTGGCTCTTTGTTTTGTATTTAGGGCAGAGGCTTTGGCTGGTGAAATCAAAGAATTTCAAGGTCAGCTAGCAGACTACAACATGGTATGCTGCTGTCAGCTTTTGATACCGAACACTCTCTTTAGTCTCATTTACTTTGTACTGCCATCTCTTTTTTTATTGACATTTCTCTATAAAAATGTACTGGTTAATACTGCCTTTTATTAAGTTTTTGGAAAGGAAAAAGGTGGAAACTAAGGAAAACAGGAAAAAAAAAGAAAACGTATTACACGTTAGGAGAAGCAGTTGCATATGGGTTTAAGAAATTACTGCTGCATAATATTTGTGGCTTTTGTACAGCCACATATAATGATGATTACTTCTGAAAACTGCCTATAATCTATGAAGATACCAAAATCATGTTTTTTCCATTTGCAATACCAGAAAATTGCTGTGTTTTCTTGAGCGCTTTGTGAGTTGCAAACTATTTGCCTGATTTTCTTGTTTGTAACTAAAAAAAGAGAGCAATAAGAGGTTGGAATTCTGTGTTTTTTCAGGTTGTGGATATACTTAACACCAATACGGATATAGCAGAAGTGATTCGAGATTACAATATGGTAAGACTTAGGATATTTGCTATGTTTGAACAGTGAAATAGTGTGTGTTATGTTCTTAGTGCTTTGAACATATGACATATATAAAAAACATAGCAGTAATTTAAAAATTATCCATTTTTCCAGTTAAATTAACCATAATATTGGTAATATGCTTGTAGTGAAACAATTGCCTGAAGTGTTGCATTAACAGGCCTGTGATAGTTTTCTGTGTTTTAGACTTGAGAAAGCTGTTATCCCAACCCAAATTATGAGTCTTAAAATACATTCTTTATTTGTCTTGGAAGCATAGAACACTAATCTTACGAAAGTCAAATTCATTAGACTGCACTGCCTTGTAAAGCTGCCTGGTTTTCTGGAAATTTGATTCTTTTTTGTCTTCTGCCTTTAAAATTACTCCAGTATAATAAATACTAGATATGTCTCTGATATTGCCAACCACAAAATCAATTAATTTTGTTCTTCTTTAACTCCCCTTCTTCATTTTCTAACACGGGGGTGCCTCTAAGTATTAAGGTGTGAGTGGCATTAAGCATGTTCTATTTCCTGTGATCACTTTGTCCATAAGAAAAAGAAACTAGTTTTAGAAAAGGTTATTTTGGTAGCTTGAAAAACCACCTGGGTATTTCTTGGTCAAAACAACTCTTTTTTTCCCCCCTGTATTTGATTGAAAACAAAGTCACAATGACTATGCCATAAAGAAAAGAATAGTTTGCAAGTGTTACCTTTTCATTTTGTTTGTAGGCTTAAATGGAATTTTACTAAGTGTTCTGGGAATAGAGCCCACAGTAAGTGAAGTGATTTGTTACAAACATGATGGTATTTCTTTTTTAAACATAGAGATATCATCTTACTTCCTTTGGTTTCTAGTGGAAGACTGCAGTTTCAGAAGGTCTTTCTTCAGCTTCAGTTGTGAAAAACCTGTGGAGCTGGTGGTCTCTGCTGCTCCTTTCTCTACTGCTTTTTGAGCAGTTTCTTGCTCATTTAAAGAAAACTTGGAATTTGTGTATAAAATTTGTATCTTTATTATTATATATTATATTAAAATAAATCTTTTTGTTTTTAAGTTAAAGGTTCAGAATGACAGAGATGCTCAAAGCGTGGATAAAATTTTCACAGAAAGACAAGCGTGAGTACACGAAGTACTTGTTTCTTAAGTCCTTGCTTCTCCAAAGTTGTGAAAATCATAACTGAACTTGGCAAAATCGAGGTGTTATCTAATTCAGATTCAGACATTAAAAATGTGATGCATATCACGACTGATACTTGAGCAATTTCAAGGTGGTACATTAGTGCCAGGCTTCAGCTGAAGTTCCCAGCTTCAAATTCTGCTCAGTAACTGTTGTGGAGATACTGTGCGACCCAGGAGCAGTTAGGTGTCAGAGGTGTCAAGGCCCTGAGTTTTGAAGGTTGTGCTACAGAGTGGCAGAGTGGGAGGATAGCAAGCAGAAATGGGAACTAGATCTGAGATTCCTGTCTGGTAAGGGTAAGGGGTGTGTGGAGGGGAGGATTGAGGACAGTGAGGTGCTTACCGTAAGAATTTGTAGGCCATGAGAATGACTTGTGCAGTGATAGGTTGAGAGGGTGCATTTCTGACATTTTAATTTAGGGACAGAAGGTGTGCAAGAGAAAAAGGTGTGACCCTGCTTGCTGCCAGTAAGAGTAATCTCAATGATGACATTTTATGTATAAATGAGCACTTTAAAAAAAAAAATTACCATTTAAAATTAAGTTACAATAAAAATAAGTTACTTTTAAATAATACTGTGGTTTCAACAACTCAGAAATGTATCTGTTCTACCCTTGAATGCATTTTTAAATGTAAAGAAAATATGATGAGAGAAAACTTGGTTCAGTAGCAAACTAAGGCATAAAGGCACTAGATATGCAGTAGTGCTACTTTATCATTTTACTGTATGTAGAAACATTTAAGGGAATGAAGCATTTGGTCTGTCTTGCTCTGCTAATGTGGGTGAAAAAAACCCAAATGCTCTGTTCTCTGATGGTGTTAGTTTTGCTTAATAGACTACTGAGTTGTGACACATTTGATTTGGTGTCCCTAGTCCCTGGTCTGGCAGCATCTTAGAGAAACTACTTTTCCTTTCTGGACTTCTTCATGTAGAATGCATTAGTGATTATGCAAGCGTCGCAAGCTATTTTGTGAAGACTTGTTCATCTTAAGCAATATACAGTAAGCTCTCCCGCCCTGCCGTGAATAACCAAATAAGTTTTTATAAAGGCGGATTATGAGTATTTTTTGCATGTTTTGAAATAATTGTTGTGACAGTATGCAGCATGCATGCCACCACATTTTTCGGCTTCATGATTCATGCAGCAATATCTTGTTAAGGATTTGACGAGATGAAAGAAGATGGACTGCTTAGCTTCATTTTATATTGTACATAAGTAGTGTAATATGGAGGTACAAATGTACTACAGTGTTGAAAAGTCAGTTCATCATGCGTTGTTTGAGGCATTAACTCTCCTCAGTTACATAAGAATCTATGTATTTATCCTCAATAAATCCATCTTCGCCAGGCACAAATTCATGAATTTTCTCAAATATTACTATGGGCTCTTCATTGTCTGGACTCGATACTGTAGGAGAAGAACTCATGTCAGCTGAAAACTCCTGTTCAAACATCTCAGAGTTATTTTCTTCCAGACGACGGTGACTGTAGCTCATCACGTAGCGATACCATGTTGGGCATTTTATAGCAATGAAAATCAGGAGTGTAGTGCTTAGAACAAACCCTAGGACACCCCCTAGGAAGGTCCAACTTTTGCCAAGAAGTGGTAACTCTTGAAAACAAACAGGAAAAAAAAAAAAGAAGAGTCATCTTCATGAGGAATACCAGCAAGAACTTTTTTTTCATAGTTAAACTTGAGGACTCGCAAAATAAACAATGATAGAGGAATTACTGAGTGTCTCCAAAGCTTTAGTAGAATGTTATTTCTATGTTATTAGGGAGTCAGTAACATCACTTAGACCAAAAATGCATGTATGAATCCTATTTCCTAGCAATATAAATCCACCGTGCATATTTATCAAATATAATAGTTTCAAAGTCAGATAAAGTTCTGGGGACATAGATAAAATAATTATTTTTCAATACTTAAATTCCAAAATAAGCCTTGGGGTTAAAAATCCAACAGTAATTGATACAAATTCTGTTTCCTAGGCTTAAATTTCTGTACAGTGATGATGTCTGCACCCTAAAATGTTACGTGTTCTGGTTGGCATATCATTTCAATTTTGTTTCTTTTATAATAAGAATTTCAATAGCAAATTAGGTGTGTGGCAGTGGTGGCTTTCTGGAGATTGATACATCTTCTGCTTTAGCCAGAAGCAAGTAAAGCATTTTGGTATAGAAGAGTGGGAAGAACATTAATTTGCATGTAAGAAAAAAGATATTCGAGATTACCAAAAGAAAAGGTAGAGTGTTACAGAGTGGTGATGGAATTAACATCAAATGGTGAAGAAAAGTAAGGAGGCTGTCACTGGAATTTTCAGAGTATGGGATAGGCACATCTGTGTCCTCTACACTGAACATAGTTGAGGGCAGGAATAAAATTAATTAACTTACCCTTTCACATTTTAAGATGACAGATATGTCTAGAAAGCAGCTAGACTGAATTTTTATAAAGACAATTCCCTGGTTCTGCTAGGCAAAGATCTGGATCATTTGAAAATTTAAGTGTGGTTTATCCATTTTGAACGCTTACTCAGTAAAGCTGAACATTCACCATAATGTGTGTACAGTCTACCAAAACCTGGAAATATGCTTGTTCTGTAGCCCTGGCTTTTTTGGAAGAATTACAGCGTACTAGGAATGCAAAACAGTATGAAGTCATGGAACAGCAAATCAAAGACCTTGTAAGCAGTAAGGCGAAACGTCAGTGTATTACCTGCATATGTTCCATTGTTTCCAGTGATGTTGTTTGGAGTCAGAGCTGTTAGTAAGGCTCTGCTTTTAAGCTTAACAGCAAAAGTGGAAGTTACAGTGTTTTCTAAAGAAGCTTTTTCAGTTTGACAGTCAGCTGGTTGGATAGCTGCTGTTTTGATGGGGGCATTTTCCATGGTGTTTGGGAATGTACACGTAGTGTTTTCATTTGCTGTGAACGTGAACAGTGGAGAGGTTATGAGAGATCGTTAATTAATTGGCACTCTAATCTGAACAAAAAATTCCTGGATAACTAATGTATTACTGCAAAATACAGATAAATTGGTGGCGGATATTATCCAGATCAGGAAAAAAACAGGATAAGGCTGTTTGATGTAAAAAAAAGTATGAAATATTGCTCTTACCAAAACTTACCCATTGTCACACTGAAGGCATTTAGCCACATCTGTAAATCCAGAAGGTCACAAGAGCAGGTCCATGGATTTCCAGCTAAAACAATTTCAGTCAATTGAAAAGGTGATTTTATATGGAAAGATTTGAGAAAGTTATTCTGTAGATTTAAAACTGTCAGACTTTTTAGAGAGGCAAATACATCTGAATCTAGTTGAGTAATCGTGTTATAGGATAGATTCAACACTGACAGTTGATTTAATCCTGCAAATGCTGCTTTATGTACTGTGCTAATATGATTGTTGCTGATATCCAGAATCACAAGTTTTGTCAGATTGCAGAAACTGTTATTATACAGTACAGTAATCATATTTTCATTCAGATAAAGTTCAGTGAGGTTAATAAAACTTCGAAGAATCTCTTTGTCACTATCTTTTAAAGTGATGATATTATTTTTGAGGCTTAATTTAGTAACATTTTGGAAAATGTTAGTGGGGATATCCGAGAGGTTCTTTCCAGACTCCTCACAAGTGACCTGTTGAAAAAAAAGAGAATGACAACAATTAAATACTGTAGTAAAGTCCGGTGATGAAGGTGTCTCAATGATGACTATTATAGGCATGAAAAATCTTTCGTGTATTTTTTAATGCCAGCACCTTAAAAGAAAAAAATTACTTCATGTAATTTTATTTATCTTTTTAATATATGTGTGGCCTGGTGATCCAGGGGAATGAATCCTCTTAGTGTATACAGGCCTGAAGTTCTGTATCACTTAGTGCTTAAACTCTGTCTGAGATGCAAGCATCTTTATGTGATGATCCTCCAAAATATAACAGGTTTGGCATGCCATTTTGGAATTAGTAGGGTTGTCTGTTTTACATAGAATTGTCTGTGAAGGTTGTGGCTGGGTAGAAAAAGGATTCCTTTCCCACGTAGGCTGGAATGAAGGTGTCACAGAGGAAGTGGATTCAAGACTGAAAGTTAATTCATATACACTTTTTCAAATGTAATGTTTTGTTTTAAAAACAGCAATGTTTACTCTTTAAAACGTCTTTGGAGCAGACCTTCAACAAAACATTTTGTATGTATTTTTATTACTAATGTAGCACTTAATTTCAGTTTTCTGGGTAAAAGTTTAGAATAGCTGCAGTCTTACCAGGTTTGAGAGTATTTACTCTCAATACCTTGACACATTTTTGTTTTCTGGAAACAGTAAGTTTCTTTATATAGTATGTATATGCATCACTGCAGAGATTCTAAGTACTGGAAGTAGTTTGGTTGTGTTATGTGTCTTCCTAATTAAGTAGCCTATGTTCAGCTTGTCACTGCTGTAACCAGATTGAGTCTAGATAGCATTTAAAGACAAATGTAGATGGAGTGCCTTTTGTACGCTGTATATACCCATTGTGTGTTTCTTCATTATTCATGTTTGTCCTGAAGATGAACAAGCAGTAAATACAGTACTGGACCTGTAGGCAGTGAGTCAGAGCAAATAGCTTGACTGTTAATCAAGGCTTCTTCCTTGTCTTCCATTCCCCAATATATCTGAAATCCATTAAATTAATCTGAAAAAAACTTTAAAATTTCTTTTATACATTTGGACCTGACTTGGGCAAGTGCTAACTCCATAAATCTCTCTAATTTGAGCAGTAATTGGCCTTGTCCAAGTAACTGTTGCTTTTAAAGTCTATTCCAAAAAGATAAATGAGGCCTTCCTGTTGTCTGCAGACAGATTTGCCTAGGATATAAAATTATCTCAAATAGGTTTCAGTGTTATTTACCCACTTACAATGACTGCCAGCAGCTAGTTGTCAGTTTTGCAGAAAACCACGCCTTTTTAAATGTCTCTACGTGCTTCTTTCTTCAGTATTTTACATGCCTTTAACTTCTACTTTATGTTCCAAAAATAAGAGTAATTTACATACATATAAAACTTACTGTTTGAGAAGTAATGTTGCAGTCAGCAGTGACTGGATTCAAAAACAGTGTTCCAGCCAAGATCACAAGCCAAGAGAGTTTCATGTTTAGAACCTAGCAAAAAACAATGCTTTTGTATACCAAGACCAGAATACCAGTGTAGTGGTAGTTTAACAAATTAATGCATACAGGTATTTCAGTGATAATTTAATAAATTTGGTTCTACGTAGATACTATGAAATGTAAAATTAAGAGGAAAAACATTGGTTATCAGAATTAATGCATTCAGCTTTGACTTAATTGACCCAAACTTAAGATCTAGTGAGCAGACTGTATCAACAAATAGAAAAGTGACTGATTAGACAAGCTGTTAGACAACAATTTCATAGATGGATAAAACAAATAGACAGGGATGTTCTCATTAATATCCCTGTTAAAGCAACTATGGGTACTGGAAAACTGTGATAGGAGTAAACTGCAGAAAGTTTTCAGGCTTCCTAAATAATTTCTCTTGTTGCTACTGACAGAGGCAGAATACTGTACTACACAGGATTTTAGTTTATCCATCAGATTTGTCTTATGTTCTTATGCAAGTTACTAAGCAATTTTTGTGAATTTTTAATTAGTAGATTGATCTTCTTATCTCTTTATGATCCATAATATAACATATATGGCATAAACCTCTACCTCTGTATTATGAAGGTGTAGGTGTTGCTCTGATCTTTGGAACTAAGTAAACATGGTTCAGTCTCATGTGCTGGAGATATGAACCTTATTTTTTCAGGCTCAGCAAAGCTTTACTGACAAACGGTAATCACTGTGAAATTAACTTCTCTCAGAAAAAGTGTTACTTATCCATCCCCTTTGAATCAAGTGTTAATTGCAAGATATACTCATTTTGAACAGCAATGTGAAACCATGTCAGATGTTAAGTCAGTCCCCCTTCATTTTTGTACTTTCTCTTAAGCATCTGAAGAGAAAAGATAGTGGGCTAAGTGAACCTCAGCATCTCTTTGCCAGATTTCCATTTTCCAGATTAAAAAAGACCCCAAAAATGAGGTGTAAGATACATGTTTAAAGTGCCTGTTGTATCTTGAGCTGTAGAGAGTATTCGATGAATTTAATAGAGAAGAGTTGAGGAGATTGCATAAGGAATCTCAGTTGCATGAGCAATGCTAAATATAGACAGCCACTCAGATTTTAAACTCCATCAATCCCTAAAAAGAGTGCTGGGAGGCCTTTGCTGATCAGTGTGGAGTAGATGAGGTCACAGAACAAACGGTAAAGTCTAATTGGTTGCTTCTGAACAGTTGGGTGTCTGAGGACTGACCTCATTCACCCAGCTGAATCAGCCTGGAAACTTATCAACTTCTTAGGAAGAAAAAGACGATAAATGCCACTTGTACTGCTCTGATCCATTGTGCATTTTTACTGCTGTTGGAAATTTACATTAAATACAAAAAGAGTTCATAAACCTTTTTGTTTGATATTATCAGTGGCAGGGACAAGCAGTACTAGAAGCAGCAGCCACTGTGGTACTATGTTCTGCATTGGGTATTGTTCTTGTCAGTGGTGTTCTGGTGGCCTGCATGCTTTTTGGAGCCCGTTTTTATGTTACTAATGGAAAAGATTATGCATTTAGAGAAGTCCAAATATAGATGATGTTAATAGTTGAATCTCATGGCATACTTGGACTTTAAAGATCTCACTTCCAAAGATATTCAGAATCAGAGCACACCTTAACCAGGCAATCCAGAAATACAGATTAATAGTATTATTGTAGTTTACAGACTTCAAGAAAAATACTGCCTTTAATGGGGAAAATATATTAAAATATTATTTTAAAAGTTAGTCTGTAAGTTAATAAAAAACAGTCAAGTTGAAAATGAAAGTTAATTTTAAAGTTTTTAAAAACTTCAAAAAGTTAAAATGTCAGAATGAAGCGGATGCAATTAACTTGAAAAATCTTTTTCCTATCTAAAAATTTACCACATGTATGTCTAAGTCAAAAATATATTTCCTGTTTTGTACTTCAGCTTCTACTGAAAAGTTAGGGGGTTTCTTACAAATTTTATTTCCTTTGTATGTTTGGGAACCCATATAATCAATAGAAGAACAGGAAAGCATCTGTAATTTTAATTGCAGTTTAGCTTTTACTAGAACTAGACTTTAAGAATTGCTGTTTATAGTAATTACTTTGGAAAGAAACTGAGCCTGGCAGTACACTGGTAATACCTTGACATTTCCTTGTAACTAGAAGCATTTTCTTAAAAAGTTTTCCTTGGAGAACTTTTCAAGACTTTATTGTTTAACAGTAATGTTATTCCTGTTGTTTTTGAAAATAAAAAGGCAGATTTGGGGAGGTAATGGAGTTTACATAATCGGGTAATCTCCTTTTCAGAGAAGAAACGGACTGTTCCCTGACTTTCTACTGAAGTACAATTTACTTAACAAGTTGGCATGTCCAAGGTTCATAGTAATTCCTGAACCTTGAATGTATCTCAAGATGTATTTGTTTCCAGTCTAGCAACAAAATTATACTAACAAATCTTTGCCTATATTTTGAAAAATATGTGCCAAGTGCCTTACCTTTCTTTTGCTTCTTAGAGGCAGCCCATGTACACATGTAGATTTTTCAGTGCACTGACAAGAAATAATGTGCAGCAGCACTTTGTTTTTGTTCAACCTTTGTACCTGATGAATAAGCAGACAGTGTTAAAAAAATAATAATGAACTTGGAAAATCCTTAGCAAAAGATTGACTAGGTTGAGCAACTTTTTATAATCATCTTGGATTTAATTGGATCTGCAGCCAATAGGGAAGTCTAATAATAGTAGGCTCAGATGTCAAGTTCCAGATCACACAGGAAGCACTGAGTTAAAATGCCACTGGGAATTTAAAAGCAAGCTGGATTATAATCAGTTAAAGACTTGCATTTTTTATATGATCAGTCACTAAATGAAGAAAATTGCAAGATATAGCATACTGAAGTAAAGAACTCTAGTTAATCTGTGTTAAGTTCTTGTGTTGGAAACATCAGCCTCAGAGGAGCTGCGAGGTGCAATATATAAAGTTCATTATTTACAAAGAGCTGCGAGCATTTAAGTTTATCTGTTATATGGACTATATTTCAGGAAAAAATTCTAAAAATAAAATATACTTGCTATGATACAAGAGCATGTATATATGCAGGTTGAAAGAGGGATTAAATTAATGCACAAACACTATGTCCAATACATTTTTGCTTTGATTTGTGCTCATTCTTTAAGCCTCATTCTGTACAGTGCACAGCATCAAACTACAAAACAGTTCAGTTCCCTCTCATTCTCCATTCATCTCAAATATATGACTGTAGAAACAATTTTACTTCACTGTCCCTCTTTGACGTTATTGCCACTTTGATTTTTTGCTTAATATCTCGAAACAATCTGTAACTTTTCTAAGCCACATCCCTGCGTCAGCTTCATCAGCAATATTCAATTTACTTCTTATAATGGATTGACTTCCTGTGACAGCCATTGCTGATACTTTTATTGCCTCTTAGAAAAACACTGAGTTTAAGCCTTCTGTCAAAAGGTTTCTACCAGAGAAGATGCATCACAGTAAGTGATGTGTCTCAAGGACACACTGGATCACCTTGAAGCATTTACCCAAGAGACATGAGAACAATAAGAAAGAGAGTCTTGCCTCAGGTAAAGAGGCTGCTCTCTAATGTGTCCACTCATGCCCTACATTGGTGGGGTTGGAAAAGTTGACTTTCCTACGCTACCGGCTGATACTTGCAGTCTCGGGCACAGATGAGAAAAATCCAGTAGAACTTGGAGGCACCACTGCCCTCAACAGTGGCAGCTGCTTCCACAAGGTGTTTTGGAACACAGGAGAAATGTAGCAAGCGATATTCTTCTCTCCCTGCCTAAATGCCCCAGTGATCTTCAGGAAAATGCACCCTGTTTGTACTTAAAGACAAGCTCCTTGTGGTTGGTACTGACAGTCCCTCCAGGTGAATTACATCTGGTGTGGAGGTTTATTCTGGAAATCAGTAACCTTAAAGTTTTCTTAAATTCTTCACTGCAATTTCTGTGTTTTCATTTTGCCATGTCTTCAGTTGGGCTTGATCTGAGAGAAATTGTCACTGCCGAGACCTTGCAACAGCTTTCAGAGGCCTGGATTAAGGGATGAGGAACCTCCAATGAGGAAGTAACATGAAAGCTCCCTGCCAACTCCCAGTTCTGTTCCTTCCAGAGGGTCCTGAGTCAAAATACAGTCACAGCTTAAGAATATGCTTCACTTGAAAAATTACTCCTTTCCGCTGCCAAGCATAACGTAATTATCCATTCACAAAATGGGGTATTACAGTGAGGGCCTCATTCTTTGGACTGAATCAGAACAAACTATTTTTACTCTGAGGAGGGAGTACCGTTTAATGTCATGTTACAACCATCCTGAGGACATTCTTGGCTGCAGTCATGGATCTGATAGTGTCAGTTACACAATTTAAAATTTTTTGGCATCATGCAACTCAGGAAGACTTAATGAAAAATAGAAGAAAAAGAAATCCTGAAGGAAGGTATCTGACTTATTTTGTCATTCTTAATAGAGAGGAGAGAGACAGTTTAAAACAAACAGTTTAAACTATCTTTCATGAATTGTGAAGGGAAGGTATCCTCTTCAGGGTCTCGGGGGTTTTTGTTAATTTCCTTTATCTTTAGCAATGTTCTCAAATTGTTTGACTCTAGCTTTTAGGAATTTCATAGAAATTACTAGATATTACATTCTTATTCTAGCAATTCACTGATTGAGAGCAACTGAGAGGGAGTAGTGTATTTTTGCCAGGGTTGGGGACTATGCAGACAGCATAAGAGTGTTGGAAAGTACTATATTGATACTTTTGTGTTCCGTGGTGTGAGTGTTTATAGAGTTAAGCCGTCTACAAGAAGATTAGATACAAGTAGGTAACCCCCTTTTTCTTTTTTTTTTAAAGTCTAGGGAGTCTTGGTGTTAAAGGATCATTTCAGTCAGGCGAAAAGGAATACCAGAGTTTGAAATGGGTGCTTAAAATAAACATCAGCTAGTAAAAGTTACAAAAATGTTCCATTTTTACAGCACAGAAAAGTTAATCCAAGCTGTAGAAGAAGATATTGAACGTGAAAAGGTTGTAGCAGATGACATAATAAAAGACATGTCACAGGAAAATCAAGCTAAATATATGGAGATGAAGGCTGCAAATGAAAAACTCTCCCAGGTTGGTTTGGTTTCATTGCACTTACCTAAAATGTTTCTCGATATGGCTCCACTGGTTCCAGATACAATTTAAGTATTAAAGAGCTTGAAGTAGAGTAATACCATTAAAAATTTGCTGGTACCTGAATTAGTTGTAGAAGTCTCTGAAAAATAAGTAAAGCAATTGACTAAAAACATATACCAAAACCAAAATACTTTGTCTTTTTATATTTCTTATGTTAAGAACAAATCATGTTCCATCATTTTTCTTTTAAATTTGGGGGCTGACATGCAAATTTTAAGCACCACTGTAGTGCTTAGATGTTTCATCATATGTAAAAAGCAACAAAACAGAAAAACAACCCCGGCAATTTCTTTAGTTCACTTGAGTAGTAAGTTTTCTTCCTGTGTTAAAAAGTGAATCTGACTGGATTTTTTTTGTTGTTTGTATTGTACGTTTGAATGTACAAGAAAAATGAGTTAATTAGCATTCACTAGTCCTAATGTTAACAGAAGCAAATTTCTAGGTTCTCTGGGATCATCTAGCTTAAGCTATACAGTCTTAGAAGGTTTTTCTGTATAGTCTGTACAGAGAGATAGGCATCTTTTAAAGCCAATGCTTTTCAGCTGTTTTAGGATGAGCTGCACCACTATTCAGGGCCTGCCTGTCTTTTTCTGGACTATGAAGAAACCGTGGTAGCTAGTTCAGATTTTAAAATCTGACTTGAAACTTCTGAAAAAGTATAATTCCACTCTCAGTACTGATTTTAAGAAAAACTATGGAAAAAGAGTAAACAGTGCTTTGGTTACAGCGTAACTGCAAATAATAAGAGTTTATTGGAGAAGCTGAATGCTGAAAAGTAAGTTGATAATCTGAGTTACTCGAAGAAGCCGGACATAGTCTTGTCTGTTGGATTTTTAAGATCAGCAATGAGATATTTTATAGCATTTTATAAATACTAAGTTGCAGAACAAAAAAAGTAATTTCATCAAGTAGTAATTGTTATCTGAAATTTGCATTTTTTTCCTCTTTAGGAATTGATTATTCAACAGCATGAATTGGATGCACTAAGTGTAAAGGAGGAGGCTTTAAGAGCTGTATGTATGATAACACGTGATCTCCATACTGATCTTCATTGAACTCTAGTGTGAAAAATAATACAGTAGAAAAATGCCTATAATCTTGCTCCTTAAATTTGCAGGTACTATAAGATCATACCCTAGAATGGGAAGGCAAAGCTGCCTCTCTGTTTTCCATCACTAATTTCTAATCAGTTTTGAGTGAAGATTGTTTCTGCTAGATGCCAAGTACAAAATTTTGGTAGCAATAGTGAGGTTTCCTAGATTTAGTTACTTAGTGGCTTCAGATGTTTTGTGGGACATTTGATTGATTTGGAATTACTTTCTGAAGATAAACACGAAATTATCATTCACATCCTTCTTAAGGATTTGTGACACCTCATTTTCCAGTGTGTTTTCAAGTCAACACAGGATGTGTGAGAATGATTTTCATGTTTCACATCCCGTTTCAAAAGCAACTGGCATTTGAAGCACAAAGTGGTACCTGCTAAGTTACTTCTTATCCCACATACATACATAAACACAAACTAGTAATACGCTGTCATATTACTAGATTGAGGAGAATTTTCTTGTATTGTGTCTTCCATGGATAAAAGGATCTATGACCTGAAACATTCAGTCATGTATGTGTTCAGAAAATATACTTTTCAAATACTACTAGGCATTTTTTCAGTCCTTTTGAGTACCGTATATGGTTTGTGATCCTCTAGAAATGACAAAATAGTAAATCTACTCCGAAAATTGGCCTGAGGATGAATTCATAAAGCAAGATGTAGCTGACTGAGATATTCAATTCAATGTGATATTGAGTATATGGATTATAATTTATTGCTTATACTGTTCTGTACTGTTTGCAACAAATTCACTTTCAATGTACAGCTAAGCGTACAAGGTAACTAAAGCATAAGTTCTGCAATGCTGTCTTGCCATCTGAAAATAGCTCATAGATTTTGCTTTTCCTACCAGGAAATAGCACACTCCCACGTGAAACAGGAGGCTGTGCAGCTGTATGAAAAGCTCCATGAGCTTGAGGAGCGTCGAGATCAAATGATTGCTGAGGATAAGAACATGGAATCTCCACAGGAGGAAAGAGAGAGATTACTAAAGCAGGCAAGAACATAAAATGTTGTCATGTAAAAGATTATCTGAGCCCGTATTTTAATGGATGATAAGATTTTAAAAACTTGTGTTTGAATCTTGCCTTTATTAGCTCTCTAGGCAGCATTTGAAATTAAGAACAGCTAATGAATTGGATGGATGGAATGTTTTAGGTTCAGCCAAATAAAATTGGCAGAGTCATCTTTTCAGCTGGTTGACTTGTTCCAATTCATTAGTCATTTTGGTGTGGGAAAACTGATCCTATTGAGCAGATCTGTAACATAACTCCGGACAGTATCCTTGTGAGATACTGAGGTACTAATCCAGAAACAATTTGGTTAGTTTACAAAGGTGTATGCTGTGTTATGTAGCTATCCATATATACTATATGGATTATTGGACTGAACAACACTGATAAGTGTGTCTGATTTTTAAATGCGTATTGAGAAAGGAGGAAAACATTTAGAAGACATAACAGTTCTATCAGTTCTCTTCAACAAAGAGCTGTTGTTGGACACTGTGACAGGAAATTTGTGATTTCTTCTGCTGAGTTTCTATTCCTTGCATACTGAATTAAGAAATCTTTGTTGATTTTCCTATTTTCATTTGTAGATTTCATTTCATATGTTAAAGTTGTTATGCTTTCTTACAGGTTAAGGACGATAGTCAAGAAATAGCAAGCATGGAAAGACAGTGAGTAATCCCATTATACTGTTGCCACAAATTACATTTGGACCCTAAAAACAGATAGTTGAATTCCACCACGTATTTCTTTTCTGTGGGCTTTTAGGACTTTACCACATTTCTGAGCCTCTGCTAGTGTTAACCTTCCACAAAGAACAAAATATATCCCTCTTGTTTCAGCTAAACAGGTTTTATAGTCATAAGACAATTAGATCTGCATAAGAAGATATTTCCTATTATTATGAACATGCCTTGAGAATATAAATTGGTAATAGCACTGATACAAACTCATTTAAGGCTGAAGAAGACATTCATCCATTAAGAGCTACTGATCTGGGACATCTATGAAGTTGAGCTACATCACATTTTGAAGAGTTTGTTTGTTATCTGTTCTTAAAACCAAAGAGTTACAAAGTTGCTT
The DNA here is from genome assembly GCF_001431845.1 of Calidris pugnax. Classification (NCBI taxonomy): domain Eukaryota; kingdom Metazoa; phylum Chordata; class Aves; order Charadriiformes; family Scolopacidae; genus Calidris; species Calidris pugnax. Next base: position 3,266,834 of record NW_015091043.1, read on the forward strand.
ATAGAAAGTTTCATTCTAAGGAGTAACATGGCATTGCTTCTTGATTCTTGGGTACTGAACCTTTCCTGGATTTGCCAGAAGCTCTGGTAAATGTTATAGTAAATAGTAGTGTGTTGGGGTGGAAAGATAAAACAGCACAATATTCTTGTGATTTTGAGCCATTTTATCTCTCTCAGTATACGTAAAAATTGAAATAATTCCTGAAATCTCTCACAAACAATTTTAATTTTTTTAAGCAGTATTCTCAGCTGTAATTAGTGGTTAATTTTTCATGCATTGACACCTTTGATTGAATAGTAAGTTGCTTAACAGAATTTTTGGAAAGAAATGGTAACAGAGAATTATATTTGAGAATTTATGTAGAGTTTTCTTTCAGGTAATTTCTTACTTCCATTATTTATGTCATATAGTGTTTTACTTAGCAATTTCTTAATGGTTTTCAGTGAACACATACATAATCTTTAAGGAATCTTTAAGGAATTGCAGTTTATCGATTGTGGTGGTGTAGCTCTGCAAAGCTGTGTAGCAACCAGCAGAGGGACCAGTTGAGTAAATTAAGAACTACTGATGACTCAGCAAAAACTGTTTTTAGTAGAAAAGAGCAGCAGTGCTTATATTAAAGACATGTATGGACTAAGGTGAAAGATGTTTTACATAATAAATATTTTATAATATTTTATAAATGTTTTAATATTTTAGTACCTAAATATTTTAAAATCTAAATATAATATTTATTTATAATATTTTATAAATATTGTTATAATAACAGCAATTTGTTGCTTTTAGTTTTGATAAAGTTAGTTTTGCTATTTTTATTCTGGATTTTTCTCTCCATTTTTATCTAAAAAAAAAAAGTATTTAGAACACATTTTTAACCTTGAATTTCATTGTCTATTTCTCAGGCTGACAGAAGTCAAAGAAAAAATAAACCATTTTAAAAAGGTTATTCAGCGGCTTGATATGGATCTGGAGAATCATCAAGGTAATATGACCAGAGTTGTAGCAGACTATGCAGAGCAGCATCTGTTCGTATTATAACACATATTGTTATGGATATTAGTTGCTTGAAGCTTTTAGGCTTATGCAGATGTGCATTATTCACCATCAGCAAAAAGATTTTGTGTCTAGGAGTACAGGCTTTTCTTTTCAGATGAGAGAAATGGGAAGTACCCACCTTTAGTGGCACATTCATCAAGTTCATGTTGGGTAGTAAAACTGCCATATAAAGTAGAAGTACAGCTGTCTGGTTTTCTGTCGCAATTTTGGTTTTAGGACTACTTGAGGAATAGAAGTTACTTACTGGCAACACGGCAAACCCAGCTTAGCTTTAGAAAAGCTTTTATTTATTTTACCATTTACATGATGTGGTACGCTGTCAGTAAATGTGGAATTGAGAACGTTTAATAACAATGTGTAAAACAGACAGAATTCAGTACTATTTTTATCTGTCTTTGAAACTTCTTGAGTTGGTCTTTGCAAGGAAAGTTTGGGAGCTGCCTAGCAATGGCGTTAGCTTAGAAGCTTACCTCCAGCAAACACCTGGTGTGTAGTACATTGGGCTAGGTTAGGTTGGGATTTGTCCTAGGACTGGAAGATACAGTTCTGGAGGAAGTTGCTTAGTTTGAGTGTAGGCCATTAACAGCTGTGTAAAATTCTCCTTAAAATGGAAATATATCCCACGGAAAATCTTCTTCTAATTATAGAGAATCTTGTTTAGATAGGAGTTACATAAATAGGTGCATACATTTGGGAAAACTTTCTAACAAGTTCTTTAAATTCTATAGGACTGACAAGTTTACGTGTTTGTATCCTTTTTACTTTGTACCTTTTCTTTGGCAACCAGTGTAAAACTTAGCTGTAAAATTCTTCAAGGTGAACAAAGATTTCTAAAATTGACCATAAACAGATGTTTGATACATCTGTTTCTCATCTTTTACATTACAAAATATTTAATATTTCTCCAGATATTGCATTATTTTTGTGCAAATAATTGATTAAGACTGTTTTATTAGCTTTCTTGTTTCTAGATAAAATCATTGCCAGCTTTACTATTCTGCTTTAATTTTTCCTTTTTGTTTGGCCTGCAATTCTTTATTTTGTATCTTTGGAGAAATGCAGAAGGTAAGAAGTGAGTTGCTTTTTGCATTTTATAGTTAGATTTACACACACAATCATTCATCGCTGAACTGCATGTCTTTCACTGGTTTAGAAAAAGACCTCTGTTGAAGAAGAGAGTTTAAAGCATATGTAGGAGAAAGCACATGCTCTCTGTCAACATGCTAGAACCATCAGGATATTCAGAATAAAGTTACCTTGTGGTATAGTATAGAGGGAATTATACCTGTTGGTATAACTTAGAGGGAATAAGGAATATATTCATAAGGAGTAGCTTTAAGACACAGCAATCTAAACACCCAACTCCCTCTTCTGTAGTGACCAGACGGCCATTCATACTTCTGCTCTAAATCAGCATCTTCTTGTGTCCTTTAGATTCCTGTTTTCTCTCCCCGCCCCGTTCAGCTTATTTCTGGCCCAGTATTTTAACTGTTTATTACAAAGCATTCCCAAAATATCAGCTCCTGAAGTTTTTCGTTAAAGGTAAAATAGATATAAAAAAAAAATTACAACTAATTATTTTTTTAATGTTTCAGGATAAATATTTCAGTGCTAGGAACATTGTTGAGCAGGAGAAACAAAATAAACAGACCACAAATAGAAATAACTATTTTTAGTTTTCACTTAAGGAAGTCTAAGTAAGTAAAAAGTTCACCTACTTATTTTATGTTCTATATCTTAGCAGTTACCTTTAACTGATTAGTCAAAAGCAACATTAACTCATAATGGAATAGACTTAACACTTTATAGATTGCATGAGAGGCTAGTATGGCTAATAGTGTCATATTGTAAATAAAACTTCCCTGTAAAAACATTTCAAAAGTTGTGGTCTTTATTTCAATTTTTTTCTTTAGACACCTGGCAGATCATGTAGCTCTCTGTTTCACAGCCTGCTCTAACTAGGCGTTTTAAGAGTGGAACAGACTGAGTTACTAAGTACTGGAGACTTGCCTTGCAAAATGAAAGAGAGAGTCCAACAAGGAACAAAGCCACAGCTGCACGGAAGCTGAAGTAGAATCACAGTCCCTTAGGGGCCCACGGGTGTGCTTATTGTTTGTATATACTAGATAAAAAGGAAAGCATGGGAGTATACAAGTAAAAAGACCTGGAGAAATTTGCTTGCTTAGCTGTATTCTTATCTACTTCATTCTTTTTTGTATTCTTTAAAGTTACAAGATTGTGCTGAAAATTAGTCAATGAGCAAGACTCAAAAATTAAACATTTACTTGTTTGAAACTTAAAATTAGTTTAATTAGGAGCTGAATTGTCTCATCTTCTTGAAACTTTTGACAAACATATCAGGTCTCCCACGTTACTTACAGTCAGTAGTTGGATTTTAAAATTGAGGGAATTATGTTTTGTATATTATTCATTACTCCTAAAACCACTACAAAGAATGTGAATGGAAATGTTCTTTTAAATTTAATTTAGAAAGTTTTCTGTGCATTTTATTTTCCTGTAGCATTGTTTGTACAGTTTTCCTGTTTATTTCCCTGATATTGTCATGCTGTTGCTTACAAGCTGAGTATCCTCATGAAAGTCCATTCTAATAGGTGAAAGTGCCACTGAAGTGGCACATACGTTGAACAGAGCTGCAGAAAGTTTTAAGTAACCGCGATGTCCAAATGCACAAAAGCATTTGATCTCTATTATTGAAATTCACCTGGCTTCAGAAAAATCCTATGAACTTCCTTTGCTCAAACCAAGTATTTATCCCACTCTTATTTATCAAAAATCCTAACCTCTAAAAGGTTCTGAAAATTGCATTGAGGCTGATTTATTGAGCTAATTATATTTCTTTTTATATAAAAGTGTATATGACAGTCAGTTGAAGTGACTACATTAAATGACAGGGGAAGTATAAGTCCTGTAGTTTCTAGGCATGTAGAATTTTTATTTTTAAAACTGGCATTTTACCTACCTGAAGGAATCCAGGACTGAGACAGGATGAAGTTAAATAAACGTTACATCTCTTGCAGGAGAGGAAAACTGGAAATACAAGGAGCTGAAGAAGAGGGAAGAAAGCATGGACAGTAAGTTGTCTAACATACTTTAATTCGGCCTAATTCCGCTAAAATTCTGGTTTTCTTGTATTGTTAACACTCAGTTAATTAGAGCTGAAAAGAGCTGATCTTTCCATAAAGTTTCTATAACCTACTTCAGTACAAGATAATTGATATCTTAGGACTTATAGGTCAGTCACAAATATTTGGAGCATCTTTCAAGGCTTTTCATCAAACATTAAAGGTCTTAAGGTCTTAGGAACACAGCTTTATTTTATGAAAGCAAAGCTGAAATTAATTTTAAAATTAATTTAAATGAAAGATACATACAACCAGCTGTTCGGGTCTGATTAAAAGCAGAACTTCAAAATGGACAGACACATTATGTAATTCTTTAAAATTAAGACTTCTCATATTTGTTTATTCAAGATTAATGTTACTAAAGCTTTCTTCCATATTAAAATGTTCCAATGTTATAGAGACCTTATCGACAACTAGCAGAAAATGAAAACAGAACTGTTTTTAAAATATAACCTATTGTATATTGGTAGTATACTGTAGTAGGCAGCTTACAAAAAAAGTTGGTCTGCTACTCAGCAGAAGGGGGAAATTATCAATAAATATGTCATAAAGACTGAAGTATATAATACCTTTTCATAATAGTATTCTCTAAAAATATTAATTGTAACTTGTGGCTAGCATGATACTGAAAGAAAGGTCTCAGCTTACAATAAAGAAAGATGCAGAAGAGCATGCTTAGAGAGTTTCTGTGTTTTCTAATTAGCTGATTTGCTTTGAAGCAGAAGGGCAAAAGCTTGCTTGGTATTGATTTTCAGCACAAATACAGACCATAAAAGTGGGGCCTCATGATCCTTCTGACTTTTGGGGGTTTGTTTTGTTTCTGCCCTTCATCAGAGGATATTGACGCAGTTCCAGAGATATTTGAGATTAACTGAGAGATTTGGGGAAACATGCAGGAATCTTAAAAATGGGAAAAGGCAAAGGTGGTACCTGTTTTGAAGAAGAGAAGCCAGGGAAATATACACCAGTCAGCATAGTATCAATTTCCAGAAAGATTGTGGAAAAAGTAAGCAAACAATTTCTAAACATTGCAGAAACAGGAATAGAAATAACACTAATATTAATTTGTCAAGAATAAACAATAAATTTTCTTCTTTGACAGAAAAATATTGCAAAATAAGGGATGAGCAGCAGATGATACATGCTTTGACTTCAGTATATGTCCTGTGGTATTCTTCGAAGGAAGCTAAAGAAATATTGTCCATTATTTACCTATACTGTGCATTTGAATCCAAAATTGCTATTTTTGAAGGGTTTACTGCCAAGATGGAAGTATGTATTGAATAGTGTTTCGCAGTGTATTGGGTGTTCAGGTTAGTCAATATTTTTATTAATCAGTTGGATGACAGAGAGTAAATGCATACTTTCAGAGAAAATGCTGCATTGGAAAAGCTGAAATCATATTGGAGGATAGGTTTAGAAGTTAAAATACAGCAGTTTAGAAATGCAGTACAGTGTTTGAAAAGGATTAAGTGCAAGTTTATACAGTCGGCCCGAGCAATCAACAGCAAAAATTGAGATGAGGGAGCAGCTCATTAGTCACAGCTCTGTCATATGGGTTAGAGGTGCAGTGAGGGACAAAGTAAACATGGCTTAGCCGTGTCACACTAACGTGGAAGAGACAATAGCACAGTAGTAGGTGTGTGTAGGAGTGCCGTTTGTCACACCTGTGAAGTTCTCTGTGTATTGAAAAAGGCTTCAGTTGGAGTATTGTCTCCAGTTCTGCACATAAAGAAGGAGGCTGGCAGTCCTGAAGAGAGACTGATGAAGGATGCAGAAAGCATAACCTGCAAGAAAATAGTAAAGGACAAGTCTTCTATTTTAGAGAATTTATGACAGTCATAAAATGTCCAAAAAGGCTGTTTCAAATAATAAGTCAAGAATCCATCTCCGCATACACGTGGAGGATAGAAAAGGACTCATACACAAATAATTGGAGAAAGACAAGAGCAAAACCTCATGTTGTTAATCAGTGAAACATATGACAATGGAAAAATTGTCTTCTTTTTCTTTCCCACCCATAAGCTGACAAGTCTCAAGGACTCTATCCCATCTCTTTAAGTAAAGCATAAACATGAAAGTAACCTGTCTGAAACTGTACAGCTTATCAATTGAATACAAGGGCTTGTGCTGTACTCATGTAAAAGCCTTCTTTATCATGTTTGTTGATTTCTAGATTTTCTTGAGACTTTTGAGGAGGTAAAGAATCAGGAATTGGAACGAAAGGTCCAAATAGAAGCCAACATTGTTGCGCTCCTGGAGCACTTAAGCAGGGTAAGTGCATTTCCCTCCTCCTGTGGCAAGCTAAGAATGTAGATGCACAGAACAGGAGAATGGATGGATAAAGGAGGATGGTGATTTTTATATATTATCCAGTCAATATCTGTATAATAATCTCTTAAAAGGATAAAACTTGGACCCACGTTCAGCTGTAGTTTAAAAAAAAAAGAAAGAAAGAAAGAAAGATTTGTTCAATTTATCTTTATTCCTGGGGAAGGAGTTTTGAATATTAAATAATACTTGTGACCAGAATAGAAGAAGTGTTTGCATAATTGCTCTAACTCATCATCATTGCTGTAATGAACATTATTCCATTCATGATAAACATAAACAGAATACTGCAAGTAAAACTACTGCAATATTTTATTTCCCTAAAGTCTGCATATCTTAGTTCATGGATATTCTTTCACTGCTATTAAATAAATTACAACATTCCAATTATCTCTCTGATCTACTAAAATTATGTCTGGAACACCCTGCTGTGTATTAGTTACGGGAAGCTCTTCAGAAAGCGTTCCCATTTTCAGTGTGCCATTTTTTTTGCACTTTCAAAACATTTTTTGTTTTAACATTTTTGGTTCCCTTGGATTTTTTTCTTATAGAAATCTCTCAGCTAAGTAATAGTTTGATAATATCATCACTTTAATTGTCTTCTCTTTCAGTATGATATACCATAAGGTGTATTTTAGGCAATGACACTTAATTTAGAAGACATTGGTATGGCAACACAGTTTTTACTTGTTCCATTTTTGTTTCCTCTTGACTGCCCTGCCAGTACACCTTTTATCAAAAGCTGGCATAATGAAAATCTTTCATATTTAAATCACTTCCAACTCTTTCCAGTATTTTCAGTCTTTCATAGAATGTAGTAGAAAAACCAAATAATAGAAAACGTACTAGGACAGGAGAGATTTTTTACGTGTAAAAATTTGTTGTTACCATTTGTTGTTTCAAAGATACAGCATATTCTCATTATTGTTATTGGTAACACACAGAATGTAAATCGTATGAAGCAGATTTCATCTGTTACCAATCAAGAGCTGAAGATAATGCAGGAAGACCTCACTTTCAAATCAAATGAAATGCAGAAATCACAGAGTACTGCTAAGAATCTGCTTACAGGTGAGACCACCAATGAATTTTCAAATTCATTCCTTAAAAAAATTAAAATTGTTAATTGTTACACTAATAACAAGACCAGTGGTCCAAATATTATAATACAAATAACAGTGGCAAGTTGACAAATTGAAATTCTTGTAAGTAACAAGTTATTTAGATTCCTCAGGACCATTTCACTTGATATTATCTGAAGAATACAAGCTTTCTTGCACAGACATATGTAAAACGGTCGTATTTTAATACAGAGGTACAAAGTTGTTTGAGCCAGAAGTTTGACTTTACTATTATTCACCTTGAAATAAACATTTTTCACAATCTTAAAATAATGTTTAATATTTTGAAGTAGAGACTTCCACAGTTATCTAACCATGTGTTATTTGTAAATGTAGCTCTTAATATCTCTTACTTATGGTTTGTGCTTTTTTAAAGGAATATGTACCATAGGAGAATAACTGGCAACAACAGTGAATAGCTCTCTAATTCTCAGGCTTTTATTCTGCAAAGTGAATATTTATTTTTACTTCATTTTTTAAATACTCAGATTCTTAAGTGTAAGAATCTGCAGGATCTTACCTGTAATTTCAGAAAGTAGACAGTATTTTTCGTTAATTTCTGTTTCCAGTATCTATTTAAGTTTTTTGTTTGCAGTGTTTATAGTAGAATTTTTCTGGTAATTCTAAGCCTTTGCCAATATCATATTGGTTCAGCAAGCCTTTCCTTGTTTGTTAGCCTGAAAGGAAGGGGCAGGAATTAAGAACCATAAATCATTTTCTCAGAGGGCTATTACATGCTGTACTTGGTAGTAATTTTCAAAATAGGAGCCTGTATTGTAACTTCAAAGTAGTTACGTGTAATAAAGAAGTTGTTATGCACAGAGTGTTACAGAAAATGATTGTTCTGTTGTGTGTTGGAACATTCAGTGTTCGCTTGTCTGCAGATACTTATTTTGCAGTTTTAGCATGGTTTAAAAAGCTGCACCACACGTTACAAGTTCAAATGTGACTTCTTTTGTGTAAGCATTAATTCTCATTACATTACAAAGGATGTTCTGGAAGCACATAGCACTATAGGGACATTATTGAAAGACATTTCTTTCTTCACAAGGGGAGAGAAGGAAGTGACAGTACATAATTTTCAGCAGATCATTTAAATGATTCATAAGTAAACTTCTGAAAGCAAGGAGTCACAAGTACTGTAATTAACAACTTAAGATTCTTTAAAAAATACAGTGAATGTTTAGTTTCAGTGAAAGTTCTTCCTAACCCTTGAACTATAGCACAGTCATCTTCAGGATTCTTTTGTTGTGATTAAAGTGTAGATTTCCATATTTTCTTGTCGTAACAAAGATATAAAAAGTCCACCAGCAGAACCCTTAGGGGGGAAAAAAAAAAAAGAAAAAAAAAATTAAAGGAAACCACAAAGAGTAAACAGAAGTGCTGATGGCATAGTTTCCCAAAAACATTTCCCTGGGTCACTGTAGATTGGTCTGAGAGTTTGCTACTGCGTACACACTGCCTGTTAGACGCTGCAACTTCATGGCGTATCAGAAGGAACTGGACTGCATCCTTTTCCTGTCTCTTCCCCTAGAGAAGTTTTGAGGTTTTTTAGTTTTGAGGTTTTTTTTTTCATTGAGGCTGTTGCTGGATAAGGATCAAATTCACCCCTTCCAGTCTCTTCCCTTTTCTCAAGAAAGTGTGAACGGATAGGAATAGCCCATTGCTGTCTCACCATAGAATGTATCAGTATATGGATAGAACAGTCTCAGAATCCTTTCTGGCTTTTTGGCATTTATGTCGTTATTACACTTTGCATGTAAAGTAAATACCAATTAATCAGCGATGTATTATTTTAAAATAAAAAATAATAAATTTTAGAACAAATCTATAAAATGTGAAAATGCTGTGATTAGGCCTAAATAAATCCTTAAGAAAATCTGAAGTTGTTTTCTGCTATTTCTCCCCAATTTAAATTATTTTGATTTTATAATTCTGTTTTTCACTGGTTTTAATGTTAAGGCCCAGATTTATTGAGGTCATTAAGCATTTGTCTGCCTTTAAACCATAGTGCCATAGGAACAAGAGAAGTAGAGCTGTGGTCTGTTCAGTCGTGTTTTAGGCTCTGACATTGACCAATATCAGCAACTTCAAAGTGAAGCTATGGGCAATTATAAAATATTCTAGACACAGGGAGAGTGTTTTCTTAAGCCCTGTAGGGTGGAAGGCAGGATAAAGATCAAATCACAGACATATAATGCAGTTCCAAACCTTTTATTTTTAAACCCTTCTTTTTACTCGTATGAATTTTTTTTATTTATATAAATGCTCTTTTCACGTACAGCACCCTTTAAATCTTACCTTACAGAAGTGTGTTACTTGGGATAATTACATATTGTAGACCAAAATTTGGGCTTTTTCTTAATAATTTTTTTTATTTTTAAGTTCCTAAAGAAATCCCCAAAGCACTCTATAAGAAGCCAAAAATATTGATTAAAGCCAATATTTCACTCTAAAAAATGAGTATATGACATAGATACACAAGAGGAGAGATGAGTACCAAAATCTTGCCATGATATGGTTTTGATCAGATAAGATTTTCCCAAATAATTCCTCGAAGGAAACCCTACCCACAGCTTTTGGAAAGGTGAACTCTTATATGCACATCTGCTCCCTTCTGCCATAAAGATCTTTACTGCCTAGATTAAACTATGGGGGAATACCCTTTTTCCAGCTGATCAGCACGTATCTTGAGTGTGTGAGCAAAATATACAGTTTATGCTGAGAGAGGTTTCTCTGTGCTGTCTCATCCCTCCCAATAGCCCACTTTCCCTGGTATTTTAGAACATAATAAACACCCTGCATTATGTGTAGCATTCAACTGAGTTAGACGGAGCTCTCAAACATAGGATCACGTAGCCATGTGTTTAAATATTCAGGAACATAAAGAAAATATAATGACAAGGCCGCAGGTCAGAAAACCTTCCAAAACAAGTCAAGGCACATCTAGTCATTCCACACTCAGGGTGGATAATTTATCCCCAAAACTGGATCAAAGTATATTTTTTATTTTGCATATCTTTGTGTCTTCTGTAAAGCATCTCATGTCTGAACAGTTTCAGTCTTTAAATCTCTATTCATATAAGAATCCATTCATACTTCTGACTCCTTTAATTACCAACATATCTGTTGTTTCTTTTTAATGGATTGTCAGAAGTAACTGCTGTGTATTTGTAGCACATGCTCATTTTGTAAGGTTTGACAGTTCTTACTCTGTGGCGATACAGAAGTGTTTTCCTGTACAGAGCAAATGTTTAAAGCAAGCATAGCTATTTACTCTCATAAAGCTAAGTCTTATTATATACAAGCAACATAAATAAAAACCTAAAAGAATATTTTTTTAAATCGTCTGCAGTATTGGCAGTCAGCTAATACAGTCAACTTTTTGTAAGCTATCACCACTGCTTTAACACTTTCCATTGACCAATACTATAAACAACTTTAACAATAGAAAGACCACAGTGTGATATAGAAACTCACCATGTTTTTATTACTTTTCACTTACAGAGTATAATACAGTAATTGTAATGAAGGAGTCTGACTTATGGGATGATTGTGAAGATCAAATTATTTTTTTTTCTTTCATTCACATTAACAGTCCCATGAATATCAAAATCGGAAAGATATGCAGGAGCTGTTTTATTGCTTAAGTATTGTGCGCTGTTAATTAGAGATTGTGTATCTGGTCATCTAGAGAGTCAAAAACTGCAGATGGACCTACAGAAGATGGAACTGTTGGAGGGCAAGATGGTTGATGAGCTGGCTTCTCTTAAAGATAAAATTGAACAAACGAAAACAGAGTTGGAGGTCTATAATAATTTGCCAGCTCTGAAAGCATCAGGAGAAGAGAAGAAAAAGGTAATGAAAGGAATGAAGCATTGGATTATGCAGAATTTGTGTGGTTTTGATCACCTAGTGGAGGGGAATCTAGACCTGTGACTGGGAATCCTGACTGACAGCTGAAAACAGAGTGTGCACACCAGAGCAAATGAATCCAAATGCTTCTCTGCTTATACATGGGATTTATTAACTGGGTACATATAGCAGGCTATCAGCTGGATACCTTTTGATAACTTCCTTCCACAAAATTTCCCATTTATTTTAGTGATTCATCTGAGCTTTTCTGCTGTAATTTATGACTACCCATAGGTTTGAATTTAGCAATCTAACCACAGAACCCAAACAAAAAAGAGAAGTCCATCCCGCATGTATTTGCTCTAAGACAAACTCTATCTAGAGCACTTCCCATTTCATGTGTGGTAATTTCCTACAAATTCTTAGCAGCAGCATTCCCACTTGCGTTGATATCATATGGTCTAAGCCTACAACTTGGTCATAACCATTAAATATTACCTTTAGGATAGAGAATGCATTGCTAGAGAAAAGCCTTAGGAGTTCTTTATGCTTTTGGTCTTGTTCTGAAAGGATGAAAAAGTAGCATCCTGAAAGCTGAATTAAAATAGTGAATCTATAGCCCACAGCAAATGAACTCATCTGTTAATCAGTTTGTGTTGTATTTTTTTCAACTAGAGACTCCAGGATGACAAAGAAAAATTAACAATACGTAGCCATGCTTTCAAGAAAGTAATGGAACAACTGAATACAGAGTACGAGGCACTGAAGAGAGAGCTGCAAGAGAATGAGACACATTCTCAGGTATAGCGCTCACACGGCGTGTTTTCAGTTGTTTCTGTTGCAGTTTCAGTTTTGTCATACACATGAGGCATCGTATGGACGGAATCAGTTTATTTGTTCTCAGCAAGTTTTCAGAATTATGTATTGTAAATGCATAGCCATATTTTCTGTTTTCAAAATGGATATCATGATAATAAATTTCTTGTAAGCTTTGGATTTCAAAGTTACTAGGCAGAGATCTTCGTGAGCTTAAAAATTGTGTGAATCCTTTGTTTAAATATTTGCATTAATCTTGTTCAGATCTCTCACCCTTTTGCCCTTCCTTTGCTTGAGGAGTTTTGAGGACCAACTTAGAAAAAAACCTACTACAGGAAAAAAAAAGGTCACTACTAATTAGATAAAATCCCTTTTGCTTTTAAAGTTATGGTGGTAAGTTTTATCTTGCAATCTCTACTACTTTATTTCCCTTTTTCCAATCCTTGTGCTCCTTGCAGACCACTGAAGTTTTAGGATTTGTTCAGACTCCTTTAAACCCAAGGAACTTTGGTGTACAAGTGTATTTACATTTATATTTCAAAAGTGAATCAGGAAAGAAGATGTTTATAAACTCTTGAGCAACTTTGATTCTTCCATTCCAAACACCCATAAATTTCTATCATTGTGGCAACAGAGCTTTGCTGGCATATAGGTTTGAATGTACGAAAGAAAAATGGAAAACCTCCAAATAAGCTGAAAAATGGAAATTTATTTTCTCTGCATTTCTCTGATTTTTTTGTTTCAGGTTGTTGAGATCTTCATCCTTTAGAACTGTAACTTTTTTCTTACTCAATTAAAAGCTGAAGGTGATGTTTGTACATATTTAAGTTAACTTTCTTCTGGAGTGAACTTTGGGGTGCAGATGAGAGGGCATAGGTCTAACTGAGGAAGTACCTGGATACATTCGTAGTATATGATCATTGTGGGCTAACTCTAGGGTGATGATATAAATCCACACAGCTGCATGCCACAGTGTGCAAGACTTCAGATATTGTATAATTTTTATGCCATGATCAGATTCTTATTCCTAAAGATTACGTAAGTCAGAAGTGGTTACCCAGCCAGTGTTAAGATACTTGCATAAGGCTGATGATACAAAGTAGTTGTACAGAATTTCTTCAGTTTATTAAGCTGTGGCAGTTCTATTTCAATGTGTGCAAAAAGGATTTGTTTCTTTGCTTATTATGTCGTGAGAGTAAAGGTCATGAGGGTGAATAAAGGTATATTGTAAAATAGTTGATTAGTTCACATGAATAAAGCATTTTGAAGTACAAATAACATTTAGATATCTTGAGGGTTTGGGCAATTTTGCAAGCAGTGAACTGTATGAGTTGCAGCATTCTAGGAGTTACTATAAAAATGCACAGAGTATTTCCTTTGGTATATATCAGACAGTATTTTAACCCTAGGCTCCTTTACCAGCTGTATTGCATGTAGCAACATCTAAAAAGGGGGCAGTAAAAATTATAATTGGTCAAAAATACCGTATCTTGGAAGTAAATGACTGCCATGTTTGCTGTTAACCAGTACACTAGATAACTGATTCTTCAGTTATCTGTGAGTTTTGAGAAATACAGCAACTATTTTTATTTCTTCTAGCTTAAGAATAAGCTTTTAAGTAAAATGTTGCAATATTTTCCTAATTTATTATCTTAGTTTCCACTGAAAGTTTAGTCTTAGAGTGATTTTTGGTTTTTGCATTTAAAAATAACATCTGCATATCTTGAAATGCAGAACTTTGAACAGTAGCATCAGAAAAACAAATATTATAAAATTGTATTGTAAGGAAGCAGCCATCGATATAATGTCCACATTAGTTTCCTGTTGATGCTGAAAGTCTTGAAGAAGTGCCAGCACTTAACCCACACTCCTACAATCTTCTCGCTGCAGCTCTGTTCTTATCACAGCTTCTGGCATCAGACAGGAAATTTGACTGTGGAAGTAAGGAAGTTTCTTCTGTATAGCTCAAAGTCCAAGACAGTGTCAGGAAATATTGTATCTGTGGTGATTTTAGATCTTACTGATTTTAAGAAGAGATCAGTTAAATGATACAAAGTATAATGAGAGTTAGTATCTCCCTACGATGTTCACCTTCTTACTTCTGTCTTGCTTACACATTTCCCTGTGTGATAAGTCTTGAATTCTCATGTTTTTTTCCACCTACCACTGCAGTTGCATGCAGTGCTTTTATATAAGTAGATGTATGAAGTGCTAAGTTATATACGAGTTAATCATTGGCAGTTTTAAAAATCCTCTTGCCATTGTTTTGCATTTCTGTGGAGTTTTTGTGAGATAACTTTGATCTTGTCAGGTCATAAAGCACAAGGTAGTGATACCACCCCTTTTGGAGATTCTTCATATAAAGTAAGTGTGTAATAACTGTTGTTTTCATTTTTGGCTCTTTTTATGTTTTCAGCTTACAAATTTGGAGAGGAAGTGGCAGCACCATGAGCAAAATAACTTTATGATGAAGGAATGTATCCTTTTCTTTAAGAAATACAGTAAAATTCGTGCACTGTATTAATTGAGGAAGAAGTCTGTTTCCTCCAGCAGAATAAGACAGGACGGAATGGGAAGCAGGAGACATGGGAGGAGGGGAAAGGTGATGCTTTGCAAATGTCTGGTTAGCTGATAGAAATTATATATAGCAAAACTTGCATGTGTTGTCTGAAACAATTTTATGAGGTCCTAACACCTAAGATTTATCTTGCAGTCTGGAGTTTTTCCTGTTGGGTCAGTTTTGCCATTAGGTTTATACAAAGATCATCTTCATATATGTCTAGTCTTATCTGAAATTATCCAGCAAGTGTGGCATTGTTTGAAAATCTCTACACATGGTGACTTTGCATGGCATTTTGTAGTTTTAAAACACAACAAATATCAATGATGAAAAAGTAAAAAAAATTGTATGCATTTAATATATTTCTTATCAAAGAAAAGAGGAATTGCATATTAGAGGGAGAAAATCAGAAAAATGTGATAGATAAATAAGATCTGACAAGAACATGCAAAATAGGTTGGGATGGGGGAGCAGCACTGTAGTGCTTGCATTATGTGATGCTAATTAAAGAGCTGCATTCCACTAATGATGTAAGACCTTCCAAAACATCAGCAAAATCATATTGGCTGCAAGTGGCTTTCATAAGGTAGTTTTTGAAATTAGAGAGAAACACTTTTTTTAAATTAGAATTAAAGTTCTTCTTATCTTGTACTATTCTCCATAGTTATTGTAGAGATCTGAGTAGGGCATAGTTGGACTTTTATTTAAGCTATTCTAGGGACTTTGTATTCACTGCAATAAATTCACTTATTTAAATTATTTGGGAAACAAAAATTCTGAAATAGATGCATAGATTCACTGTTACATGATTATAGCACAAAGGTAATTGGTAAAAGTAAAAGCAAAACTAGACTGTATCATCCAGTGTGGTGTGTTGGGCAATGGACATGTCTTAGAAAATGGCACAGTTCAGACAACTCCATAACAGTCTGGCCATCAGGGAAAAAATAATAACATAGGATCTGCATAAAGCATTATCTTTTTCATATACCAAATATCCCATTACTCATATGTGCTAAAATTTTTAGAAAAAAATCTGGAAGATGTCTTGGACAACATAATGTAATTGGAGCCACCTCCTCTATGAAGAAGGCTCTACAGGAATATTTTATTAAGGCAAGAATCTTAGATCCTATTTTTTCTAACAGGAAAAAAAAGCTCTGAAACAAACCAAGAGGAAAAGTTAATTGGGATATCAAAAGTGCCTTCTAACTTGCTACAGTGCATTACCTACCCAAGTGCAGACCCTTTATACAGAATTTTATGCCTTCTTGGGCTAGTGGAAGGAAAGGTCCTGCTTTCTAGGACTCGAACTTATGTAGCCAGAGTTCTGAAGTGCCAAATTGTATTGCTGTAAATAGCTAAAAGCCTTGAAATGGGTTTGTTTGCAGTGTAACAATAGGCATAGTCTCCCACAAGGGACCTATTGCCTATATAGATGAAAACAAAACTGACTCAGGCAGGTAATGTTTTTCTTTTATCATGCTTGGCAGGAGATGACAGCTAATAAATTGATGTAAGTCTTTTAGACCCAATTTGAGTTTTTTCCATTATTTTCAATCCTTCAACAGTTTTCACAGAAGGAAACTTACTGTATTGTGGTTCCCTTCTGATCTCTAATTATGCTAATATTTATATTGGCAGTTTGTTTCCTTAATTCTTTTAATCAGTTATAGCAACCAAAAGTCAGGAGAGTGATTACCAGCCAATAATGAAGAACGTGAGAAAACTGGTCACAGAATACAACAAAGCTCTCATAGAAGCTTTACAGAACACCAAGAACTGAACTCGGGCACTTCCTTCCTGCCCCCATGGACCAACAATGAGAGATGTGCACAGGCAGCATGGAAAGCTGGATCACTGAGCTCATTTGCTGACTACTACAGAGACAGATATTCTTAAAAGTATTTTTACAGGTTTTTAGAAGTCACGGGTTTTAATGATATCTCACCTTTTGCAACATTTAAAAATTTTAGAAATAAACTTCTGAATTTTAGTGACTTGTACAATGAATGTAAAATCACCAGAACATTTTACTGAGGCACATTGCTGGATCACATCTCAAATGGGAAGCTTCAGTCTGTTCACACAATGAATCTCAAATTGTCTTGTAGTCCTATCCCTGCCAAACAGGAGTTTTCCCTGAATATGGACTGTCTTACAGTTTCTCCTACACATTATCTTAAATGAAGTATGTAATAAGATACAGCATATCATCCCTATTTAAATAGCAATTTTTAGAAGTAAGGAAAACATCTAAGGATTGCAAGCATACTTGCAAGTCAGAATTGCTTCATAGTGTAAAATCTATAATAAAAGCAAATGTACTTTGGATCTGTCAGCAAATTTTTATTTCCCAGTGGGGAATGGATTAAATTCCTTATTTTATATTTTTTTAATGTAACTATAAGGGGATAACTATGATAAAAAGTAGTAAAACATAGCTAATGCTGACCTTGAGTGGAGCATTTTACTTTTGTAGTGTTCACCAATAAAGGAAATAACAGGGAAAATTATTTGTATTTTTTGCAATGTTTTATTTCCTCAGGTTTCAAGCTGCGCTGTCATAGGCAACTTCTACTTTGACAACAATACATAGGAAGAAATTTAACATAGAACAAAAACAGGATTGATACAGAAATAACAATGTGCATGGTGATACAGAAATTTCAGAAAACATGTACATAAACCAAAATTTCCATGTATATATTTCCCTCACATTCTACATGTAATGAAATTATAAACCACCATTGATAATTTGCACCACCTGGTATGTTGTAAGCTAATCCTGATCAAAGAGAAAAAAGCAGGGTTGACGATTTTTACAAAAAAATAATAAAAAACAGTGGGGTCTGGATGTATAGACATTCAGCTCTATTAGAAAACTTTTCTGAAATAGAAGTAGACTATATGCTTCACTTTATACACCTGGAGTAGGCAAAGAATTAGAAAATGTACTGAGTCCATTAAAACAGAAGATGTGTATTTTTGTCTCTAAATTTATCCAAAGCTATGATTGGCATTTTGAGCATAAAGAGTATAAAATACTGAAGATTCTTGCAGAGAGCACTGTGTTTCCAAATTCAGCACAGTAAATGCTGTTGCTCTGTATATTTATGTCTGTATAATATTTAGAAATAATGGAACAGGATTTCTATAAACCTAGGACTGTTATCTAGGGGAAATTCCCACTAATGTCTCTTCCTTCCTGTCAAAGTTTCAGCTATTCCAAAGAGAGCCCATTATTTGCTGAGATAAAGTTGAAGTCTGATATTCTCACCGATGAAACCATCAGCCGGAGAGATCGCCTCCTGAATTCCACTTGTGCTGCAATAACATATTTTAACGAACAATGGAAAAAAGCTGCAGACTGAACAAACAGACCGCTTCGAATTGGCTTTCACTCAGGGCAGGGGATGGTTTTACTCCTTGGCAGTGATTCTGTAAGATAGCACGGTAAAGTTTGCAGGTTTGTGTTGTGTTCCCTAGGAGATGCCTCTCATAAAAGCCCTCTCTCCAGCATGCTGGTTTTCTCCTCCTTCTACTGAAGGATCTCCAGAATACCTGATTCTGCCTGAGAATCTCGTCAGTTGTTCTTTCTTTTAACAGTTCATTCATATGTTTCTGGATCATGGTCATAGTATCCATGAACAGAACTGTATGGATTCTGAATGGTTAGCTATGCAACAGGCATTTAATCCCCCTCTAGAAGATTAATAACTCCTTCCCAGCAGTGAGCTGAGGAAGTTGTTTCCATATCCAGCTCCTAAAGTTCTTCCTTTTTTTTAATGCGAGTTTAAGTACCAAACGCACAGCATTTTTTCACGAAAGCTCCTGTGTGTATATCAAGAAGACACAAATTCAGTCACACAAGTGCCTCTACCCAGTCAATCTTTTATGCATTTTATACTCTCACTTTGAACAGAGGGGACATTAATTTAGTGGGAGCTTCTTTGTGGGGGGGAGAAATTTAAAACCTTTTCTGCTCCTGTGTCTCACCGGGGCTGAGCAGAAGTAAGGATCAGCAGCCTGCTGGCAGTGCTCCTCCTAACATACCCCAGCATACTGTTGGCCTTTTTGGCTTGTGGTCAGCTCTGTGTCCACTACGAAGAACCCCAAAGGACTTCTCAGCAAAGTTGCTTTCCAGCCACTCAGCCTCCACTGTGTATGGGTGCCTGGTTTGTACCTCCCCAGGGGCAGCACTGTGCATTTAGCTTGGTGGAACTTGATGAGATCCCTGTTTGAGCCTGTTGAGGTCCCTCTGAACAGTGTCACACTCCATCAGCCTCTCCTCCCAGCTTTGTATCAACTGCACGCTTCTTGGGGGTGCGCTCTGACCCAACATCCGGGTCATTAGTGAAAAGGTTAAATGGCATTGGCACAAGTATCCACCCCTGGGGTACACCACTACTGACTGGCCTCCAGCTGGACCTTGGGGTGCTGATCACAGGGTGAGGCCCAAGCCAGTTTTCAGTTCACCTCACTGTCTGCATACTCCAAGCTTTGTCAGCTTATTTAATTTAGAGGAAACTGTCACACGCCTTGCTAATGTTGAAGATAAACAACATCCACACCTCTCTCCTGGCTCCCTGAGACAGTTACCTCATTATGGAAGGCTATCAAGCACAATTACCCCTTCATAAACCCATGCTCTCTACTTACGCTCATCTTCCCATCCTTCACAAGCTGGAACATGGGAAGTTCCACTCAAATATGAGGAAGAACCTCTTTAGGGTGAGGGTGACAGAGCCCTGGAACAGGCTGCCCAGGCAGGTCGTGGAGTCCCCTTCGCTGGAGATTTTCGAGACCCGCCTGGATGCAGTCCTGAGTCATGTCCTCTGGGAAATCCTCCTTTGGCAGAGGAGTTGGACGAGATGATCTCTAGAAGGTCCCTTCCAGCTCCAGCAATTCGTGATTCTGTGATTCATTTGTCTGGAAATCGTTTTCAGCATAAATTGCTGCATCCCTTTCTCAGGGATCCAAGTGAGGCTGACCAGTTTGTGGTTCCCTGTCTTGCTCTTCATGCCCTTTCTGAAGAGGAGTGACATTTGCTTCCTTTCAGTCTTCAGAAGCTTCTCCCTGTCACCATGAAAAAAAGATAATGGAGAATGGCCTCGCGGTGCCATCAGCCAGCTCCCTCTGCACAGGTGGGTACAACAAGCCCCATGGATTTACTTATGTCCAATTTATTTAAAAGTTCCCCAGCCTGGTCTGCCTTTGGGAAGATGCCACTGAAGCACTAGGAGACCAGGTTTGACAGCGTCAGTCACTCCAAACTCCACTTTGCTGGCACACAGCATGGAAATAAGCATTTCAGTTTCAAAATCTTCAACCAAAGGGGCTGTTATTTCTGTTCTATGTGCACGAGGATGAGCGTAGGAAGGACTGTCATTATTCTCAGCCACACCATGGGATGACACTGCAACACCCTTGTTCTGGTATTCAGGCACATCATCATATCTCCATGCAAACTGTGTTTTTCCTGCAGGCAAGAATTAATCTTCCACTTGGGCTTCCTGCTTCATCTTACCTTCACTGCTTTTCATTGTGAAGAAAAAAGCTTACGTTTCTTTCAAAAACAGTTGGGCTTTTTCCTTGCATTAGTGAGCTTAGAAGACAACATGCAGCATTCCCATGCAATTCCAGGCAGGCAGAACACTGAGATTCTTTTTTATTTTTATTTTGGTTTTGTTTTCATTTTTTTTCCTGATGATACTAGTTAATGCTTCTTAGTGCTGGTATATGTTGTTTCACAACTGGAGGGATGCGTTTCCGAAGTGAAGTGGTTGTGAAGTGTTTCAGTACACTGCTGTTTTTCTGCTGCAAATGTAAAAGAAGAACACAAGGCATAAGGCAGACTTCGTGATGAGGCACTAGCTGTAAGAACATCTTACTGTGAGGAGAAAGGTACTAAAATGCTCACTTTCTGACTGTTCTGCAAAGTATCTGCTCTGAGCGAAAACAAGTCTTGGAAACAAGTCTTATAAGGCATCTGAGTGAAGTGGACATGAAAAAACCACCCTCAGATTCTGAAGGAGATCATAAAATCAGAGTTCATTTGAACAGATGCACAGTGATGAATACCAGCTGACCACTGAACCCTACACACACCACGGGTGACAACTCCATCCGGAATGTGGAATGCAGGTTAATCACTGGGAAGGGGAATGGAATCACTCTCAAACAGAACAGTTGTCATCTTATTCTTCTTTCGCAAAAAAAGAAGGAAGCCTTTAAGCATTTCATAACCGTAGAGTTATGAAATTTGAACTGAATTCAAATCCCAGCTTTAATCAATCATCCATTGGGATTGGCAGAAGTCTGGAGCAGAGGAAAACGTGTTCCCTGCCCTGACTCGTGGTCTATGCTTGCAGGTTATGCTCTCAGGAAGGAGGACTAACTGGACAACATGCCAAATGTGTGAAATGGAGGAAGCCTCCCACATTTTTTAAAAAAATGAGCCAGAAATATAAAATTATCCGCTCTTGTTTCCTCTTGTAAAACTAATTCCTTGAAAGTCACATTCATTTAAAGTGACTGAGCTCGATTCACTGAGCAACAGTATCTTTGGATCAGGCCCAGGATTTCTGCTGTGCAGCAAAGGATGAGTAAAGGTGCACAACCTCTGTCTCCAGCATACAACACGAGTTTGCTCACAAATACTATTTCAAGTGAGGTGAGGGGGACTCAGCACCTCTGAAAATTAAAAAGAAACAAAATAATTATTATAGCAGAAATTACCAGTTATGTACGAGAGACAAAATTCCAAATAGAGCCTTGAAATTTTCAGTATCCTTCCTGTTTCTTCTCTTTCTTCCAAATGAAATGAAAAGACGGTGTTTAATGGCTTGCACTTGTATTCAAGTTCACTATATTTAATATTTTTTAGGGTTATTGAATTGAAAGTTACTGAAGTCCTTTACCTATACGCAAACTTACGTTTTAACTTCTCACCTTGGGATGAGATGTGCCTATCTTTCACATTTCCACATTTCAAGAATGGCTAAAATTGTATTGGTTTATTACATTATATTGCCATTCAGAAATTGTTCTTTCACAGGGAGAAGACTGAAGTTAAAGCTGGGGTGTTCAAGAGAAGGAACTGTTACACTGCAGCTCACCAACAGTGCACATGTGGCTCTCCTACATCAAGACTTTAGCCCAGTGCAACATAAATTTGGAAGCAGAGCCAGGTAGATAGCAAATTTGTCACTAAGCTGCACTTTCTGAATGCTGGTTTAAATTAAATAAAGTTAAACAATGCAGTCATCAAATAAAAATTACAATTCAAAGCACATTAACAGTGCGAGATTAATTCAGCAGAAGATAGATGGTCCTGCGAATAGGATTTTAAGAATGAATTTTTCCAGACTATGGTCTCCTGAAAATCCAAGAGAAGCTCTTTTTTTGTGAGAAGAAAATAAAAACACTGAGCGAAACACCTGATCATAGCTATGTTTGCAATTTGGAGTTACCTTTTGAGTATCCATACGCAGGAGAGGCAGTAGGGAAAGCAAGAAGTGACTGCACCTCCTCAGAATGGGCTGCCAAGCCAAGAGAATGAGCTGCAACCGAACCCAGAATCTGTCACTTTTCCTACCCCACCTGAGAGTTTCTCACAACCACCTATTACAGTATCACCACTTCCCCACACTGTCCTTTCCATGTTAGAATGACTTATCTTCACTCTGTACAGCATAAACCCTTGTCTCCTTCGAGTTTCTACGCTGCTGCTGCGTTGCACAGGGATAGTCCTCATCCTGACTGCTTAGACCAGCAGCAGTACGTGTCCTCTGACTGGCCACCTGGCTACTACCTCTCACTTCCAGGTGATCCAACATAAATGGCGTAGGGGCTGTGGTTTGCCTCAGTGGCATAGGCTGTTCTGTAGGGGACAAAAGGTCAGTTTAAGAAAAGAAGTTTAAGCTCTAGCACGTCTGAGCCTCTGCTTCACATTAGCTGATTGCAGTGATTAATAATTCCTAAAGTTCCTCTGCTGCCTCCAACTAACACATATTAACATCATGTCAAGGCCAAAGTAATGGCTTGCTTCCAAAAAGCATAATACAGCCAGACACTGCAAGAGGATATGTGCTTTCTGCTAACACATCTACCTGATTAAAAGAGTGCAGTGGCATTGTTTATTTTTCCTCCTCGCATATTTCCATGCACTACAGCATGTATGAATGGATTGTCCTTGAGACAAGCATGCTGCTTATCTAAAGAGGAAAGCCTGGTGTCAGGAGTTCAGGGCACTTGACATATCATAAAATTAGCCTTCAGCAAACAGAGTTATGAAAAACCATGTTTAATGCTAAGGTTATATTTTCATGTTGAAAGACAATTTGTTTCTCTGCTGTAACTAATTTAAAAACTCATGCACACCATTGTGATGGGTGTTAAGTTAAATGTGAATGCTGATATGTATTAATCAGCACTTAACTAACAATTAAACTGATGTTCCTGAGGGGAACACTTTAGAAATTGCATGGGCTTGGACAGCCTTTCTGAGTCTTCCCAAGTACCTTTAGAAAAGACCAAGGGTGCAATCTACAGGTCTACAGCTACATACCCGCCTGAGGGTGTGCCATGGGCATGCTCGTTTGCCAGCCCAGTAGTCAACAGCCTCTACTAGTCTCACGTGTAAGAAAAGCTAGAGTGATTTGGTGTCATATTTTACTCTTCTTGCCATCCTCATTTTTAGCCCAGTTTCTTTCACTGGCAACATGGTTTTGCCAGATGGCTATTTCCAATTCTCCTGCGCTTTAATAGCGAATGCAGGCTGAGATTTAGGATCCTCTTATTTGTAGATCCATCAACTTAAGTTGAAGATTGGATAGCAAGAGATGGGCTGGTGCATGGGATCCTGCTATGATATCATTGCTGCTTGGTGGAAGGGATAGATAATTCTACTGCACTTCTGTGTTGTTCGGTAGTCAGAGGGATGATCAAATCATACAGTTTTTAGATCATAGAACAGAAAACTGATATGACCTACTTTTAGGAAGACTCATATTCCAATAACGTGAAATATAGGCATGAAAATATAGAAGGTAAGGCTGGCAGACACTTAGGTAAGAAGAGCAGTAAGCTAGAATAGTGAAATATTTTAAATTCCACAGTCTTGCAAAATCTTACTGTATGAATAATTTTGACATCAGTGGGAGCAATAATCAAACTGCAGCACTTAAACACCTTCCAAATAGAAACAGATCTACACTTAAACACTTACTACACATAAACAAGTACTTAGATGTTTGCTGAATCATAGATGTTATGCTTTATTGCTTCAAAAATTAAATTATATAATGGAACACAAAACAAATACATGAGCCTGCTGAGGCTAGTATCCTAACCAAATTCTGACTTGCCTAAGTATTTCCTCTCTTTGGGCTTCAGCAAGTCTTTGCAGCCTTCTTGTATTTATGGAGTATTGCCTATTTAAGCTGCCTGACCTCATCCTGGAGATATCTCCCTCATCACAGCAGATAAAATGGTCAGCAGGAACAAGTTGATTATTCGAAAAACAGTGAGTAACTGACCTGGCCAATTACGTTTACTGCAAAATCAGTATCGGCAGCAGGCCATAGGCATTGCTTTGCATTTAAGTGCATTAAAAATGGAGATGATGCGTTTCTCCTCAGTGACCTGTTTAGCCCTGGGGAGTGAGATCTAAGTGAGAATTTTAAAAACCCCTCTAAGCTCATAATAGCCATCTAGAGAACCACAGTTTTAACTGAATTTGTTTAACTTCCCACCCCTCAGCAAACCAAAAGACACTACAAAAAAATATTAATGATAGGACATGTTAGAAGCAGGCTAAATGAGCAACAGAACAGAATTATCCACTAAATAGGAGCTATGATAATACTTAGTATCTGGTGATACACTAAGTGTTCTGATACTGGAGGGGCCTATACCAGGCTCTCATGCCATGTGGATAATCACTGCCTCTTCATGTCTAAGAGTAGAAGAAAATGTTCTCAAAAATCAAAGATGGACAAAATATATGTGTGTATTTTTGTCTAGAACCAGACCAGGTAAATATCTTACATTCTGCCTCCTTTAAGC
Source organism: Calidris pugnax (assembly GCF_001431845.1). NCBI lineage: Eukaryota > Metazoa > Chordata > Aves > Charadriiformes > Scolopacidae > Calidris > Calidris pugnax. The sequence goes on from NW_015091043.1 coordinate 3,291,787, forward strand.
CTCAAAAGGGAATTTCAGTAGTGTTTGGACCTCAGATTGTGTTTTGCACCCATAGGGTATTTCCAGTTTATGTTCCTACTTGGTTCACTTTCAGTTATATTTTGTGGGGGGGAAGGGGAGCGGCAGCAGGTAAGCAGCAGCTCTGGCTTAATATATTGAAATCTGCTGTAGGTGACACGGTTCCGTCCATATGGCAAAAGATCTTGGGTATAAAGGACTTCCTCTGTGAAATCTGCACCAATCAAAGGCTAAAAGGTCTTTCTAAGGAAATTAAATCAAATTAGTATCCACCCATACCACATTTCCAAAATGATGCTGAACATTTGCTTTTCTACTTCCGTAAAAGTCATTCCGGGTGTTAGCATCTTGGCAGAACTACTGGACTTTCAAATGCCACATTGTTTTAGGTTATATTTAGTCAAGTGGTAAATAAGATTGCCCTTTATTTGCAATTCTGTTTATATATCTGAATGTACTTTTCCATTTATTTCTTTCTTGGTTTTTTTGTGGTAATTTTTGTATTTTTTCCTCATGCTTTGTTTTAGCTTCTGATTTTTGAGACACCCCCCCCCCCCAAGCGGTGTGGCATTTTGATCCCACTGAAGTCATATAATAACTCCCGGTGTGATTTATTATTACAACAAGTTTTCAGTCTGTTTCCAATTGCCAAATGCAGAGAAAAATTGTTTCCAGTAGAGCACATGAACTAACGGAGTGGTGTGCTGGATTGTGGCTGGCTTTGGTCTGTACTGGATTCGGCTAGTGGTTTTGTTACTGTTTACTTCATATATTTATTATTGTGTGCTGAGAGGCGTTAGAGTCAGCAGCTTACAAGTGGGTAAAATAAATAAGGGAAAGGACGGTAGCGCCCTGAGAAGTTAGCAGATCTGCACTTGGAGAAGGGGATGAGACTTTTCACCTAGGTGGAGGACTGTTTACCCGTGCCCTCCCGCCTGCTGGAGGATGCCATCATTGTTCCTATTTTGCTGACTGTGACCGACAGCAGTCCCCTGCCTCTCCAGCAGCTCCAGATAACTGTTTTGATGTATTGCTGGATGGACAGGATTTGCACTGCCCTGCAGTCCCGCTGATACAAAATGCCTTTAAGATCCTGCCTTTCCCATCCTAATCTACAAAGGAAACAGGAAAAAGGAACTTAAACTCCCTGTACTCAGACAGCAATGAGACTGTTCCAGCCTGCTCCAGCGCTGAGATTTCTTGCCTGCGACTTGTAAACAGCGTACCATGCAGAAGAAGAGTAACTGGTAAACGTCTGCCCCCAGAAAAGGATACTCCATGAGCGGCTGTAAGAACTGGATGGATAAATTTTGGAAAGCATGGACCCCTTAGCACGTCTAGTTCTCTATGGATTCAGCCTGATGATTTCAGGTAAGCCTTTGCTTTAATACCTGTCGTTGACCTGTCATGCCTTTCTTGTTTCTCACACAACGTGCAGACAAAACTCACAGCTCTCTGCTCCTTACTTTATCAATTTGAGTACTTGTGTTTGTTTCAGTGAGACTACTTATCTCTGTGCAGCGCTCTCAGGGCGAGTGAGGGCAGGACTGTGGCCAAGTTACTGGGAAGGATTTAGCTACATGTAGAATCTGCTGCTACCTCTTTTTAATTGTTGAAGTCATTTGTTGACACATACACACACTACAACAGGGTTTCTCCTCTGTCTCACGTTACTAACCTTTTCATAAAGCTCGTTACTACGAAACCATTGATGTCTTTCCCCAAGAATATCTGCTCGAAATACAGATTAAACGTTGACTTTTTCTGTGACTGACTGTATGACCTGTCTGAGCAGTAAGAAATGTTGATGTTTCTAGGTATACCAGACAGGTATTTTAGACAAGTTTTTAGACAGGATTCCACAACTGCAATCTAGCTGAAAGTCAGTCGACAAAAAGGACAGAATAATGCACATTATATAAGGTGATATCAGCAAATGTCATTAGTTCAGCAAGTCAAAAGTTATATGAGACATCTGCAGAAATGTATACAAAAAGATTCTATTAATGCAAATTTAGTTAATAGTAGTCAGAGCATTAATGTTCGAGATGCTTTGCTGAAGCTATTGCAAGCAGACCCCTGGGGAAGCCTGCACTCTTCCCATCAGATTCATAGTTGCTCAGCTTTTGAGTATTGCTTTCACCATCCAAACCAAGCAAAATCTGTTACAGAGAAATACAACTCACACAATAAGCTTAGACTCTTAGCTCACTCCATTTCACTGAGATATGCCTAGGCTGTTACAGTCCATCTCATGATAGAAAGGTAATGTGCTGTAACACAGCAGATGTGCTGCAATGAAAACCAGAAAGTAGCAAGAAGAGGCAGAAGTCTTTGTTGCCATGTAACTTAATTTACAATTTCCAGATCTTCTTGCTTAACAGCGTATTAATAGCTAAGTCAAATTGTGAACAGATGAGTTTGAGATGTTACTTTTGGCATCTATAAAAGGCTAGAGATTAATACAGGCAAAGATGTGTTTAAAATCTGTTGACTGTGTGTTCTTATCTAACCGTTGCTGTAATAGGCTATGTATTGTTTACCAATTCCTCTTTTGTGGCTTAATTTTCTTGATTGCTTAGCTGCACATTGATTCAGACCATTTAGCCCTCAGATAGTTTCCAGCTTTTCACTTTAGGGAGAGACCCGGCGTGCTGTCAGCACTAGGGATACAGAATACAAGAAAGCCCAGTCACCCCGGGTCTTTGCTGTTTCTCTACTTGGTAACATGTACTGGGGTTGACAGAGAAAGGCAGCGACGTTCATTAAGTCACAGGTAGGGGAGCAACAAGCCCATCTGGGGAGATGAGCCGCAGGGGTGGAGGGTGCAGACAGCCAAGTCCTGAAGAGCTGCCGGTCACTGCCTTTTCCACAGGGGCCGAGCGGCGAGGTGTGTGCTGCAGTCACACCCATCTCCATAGATCTGTCAGCTTTCCCGCTTTTGTTTGAGAATGATATCATGTTTCCTGGGGCCAGCGGTGGAAGACAATGCGAGCCTGCTTTCCTCTAGATACTGCAGGCGGAGCTCAGGAAAGCGGGGCTGACATTCCCGGCGCAGGGGAGGCATTGCCCTCACCCCGCAGCCTCAACTGCCTGAACCTTCTCCCCCCCCACCGGCGTGGGCTACCCTGGGTGTGTTGCTGGGTAGGCACAAAATCCACTCCACCCTTTTCCAAGGTGAAGGCTTGGCTCTCCTTACGAGAAACGGCCCTTGATTTAATGTTTTTTTTTTTTTTTTTTTTTCTTTCAATAACAGCACTCCATTCGCAGCTAGAGCTAAAGGTCTGATTTGGAAGGTAACATCCAAATACACCCAAATGCTTGCTTTTGCACTCTATATACGGTGACTGTTTGCCACTGCAAACGTTCAAGGGGTTGAATTTAATCCTGCTGGGATTCTTTAAACTAAACTGAGCATCACCACAAATTTTTCTCTGGGTTGATTCTACTCCAGCCAGCACTCTGTAGGATCAAAATGATCCTGACATCCATCCTGAAGCGTGGATCCACCTAGCTTGTGGCTAGGTACAATCTGTTAAGCCCTGACCAAAGAAGAGCCACAGACTCACCTACTCCCTTGGAAGGCTGACAGAACTCCCGTAGCTTTTGCCTTTTAACCACATCCTCAGATGGTCTGGAAATTTGGTTGCAGCTTCTCACAGTGGGCTAACTCTCAGAAATGTTCATGAGTGAGCCTTTATTTTAACAAGACGGCCACTGTCAGAAAGAGATTTGTGGAAACCAGCAACAATTAAAACCAGTTTCAAGTACATTTCTTACGCTGTTTCTGGCAGGAACAAATACATTGTCAAATGTCTCTGTTCTCCAAGACAGACACAATCTTCTATGCTATAGATTTGCTCTACCAGTAATCTTAAATCTAGTGGGTTTCTAAAAATACTGGAAGTTTTTTAAATTTTGTGTGTGTGTGTGTGATTTAGCTATTGGACCTATATATGGCAAAAGACACAAAAGGTTATATTAGCCTTTTAAGAAAGAGTGACAGTGCAGTGCAACTAACAGTGCGGTAGCGTTCAGTGCTAGCTCTCTGTCATCCCTGTTGATAACTGTGTTTTCTTTGCAATCAGTTGGTGTTACAAAAAAAAAAAAACCCACCATAAATTATATACATTATCTTTATTATGTGACTTATTTACTTATTTAGAAAGCTAAGCATCTTTTAGCATACATTACCAGATACACAAGCACCCATATAATGTGCTGTAGGCTCTTCAAAATTGCAAGAAATCATAATTTTTAGATAGACTGGAAAGTTCTGATAATTCTATTTCCAGACTAGTTTTTCTCTTGTGAAGCTTAACCTAAAGAAGACCTCCACTAACCTATAGTTAATACATGCCTGTGACAGTGAATATGAGTGCCATTTTTTTGCATAATTAAAGGAACCAAGCCTATGTGAGTATCTTCAAATATGCTTTTTTCAGATCAAAATGGCACCTGAACTTCAGTCTGTTCTGTGGCTGCAGAGCTGGGGTTTCAGCCTCCCACAGCCAAAGCGGGGGGCACAACCACATTTGAGCTTTTAATCTAAAGTATTTCAAAACTGTGCTGACTAGACATTACACTGACACACAGCATTTTGGATACCTAAATTATCAGACTATTAATGTAGTTTTCATCCTTGTTCCTGAAGTGTATTCAATTTGTGAGACTTAGCAGTTGCATCTGCCTTCCACGCTTAGGCTATTTACCCAAAGGGAGCAATATTCTGGTGTCTTTTTTATGAGCATGAAATTTACATGAAATTTCGACTCCTCTTGAGGTGTAGCCTTCATCTAATCTGGAAACCACGGGCCTGACACAGGAATCACTGGTTGAATCTCTGACCTGCTGAATGTTGGTATTGCTGCACAGTTCTGACAGGACGGTCATGACTACAAAATTGATGGATCTGTCTTATTGGTGAAAGAGGGCTGTTCTGTTTTAGTTACATTGTTGGCTATATGTTTGCAAAGAAAAAGGGTTCCAGCTGTGACCTAATTCATCGCTCCCTAACTCTGCAGCTGGAAGACAAAAACACCCGCTTCAGCCTGTGTGGGCAGCTCTGTGCTACGTGGAGTTACAAAAGCAGGCTGATTCTCTCCAGTTCTTTTATTTTTTAGCTTTAGAATTTTCTCTTGATGTGTGCCTGGTTCAGATCTTGTGAGAGGTAGAATAGCTCTCAGGAAGCCTGTGCTCCCAAAGGCCATTTCAGCAGCTGGGAATAGTCAGGAGTGAAAAGGCATTGCATCAGACCCGGAGGAATCAAATCTGAAAGGGTGAAGTGAAATCACACTGCATTCACAAGTGTTAACATATGCTATTGTTTTAGAAGCAGATTTCATATATATCTATATCTATATACATGTATGTATAATAGATTGTTTGGATTTTTAGTCATAATTAAGCTGGTTGGAAGGATTACTTTTTTGCTGAAATTTTATTTCAGGGAAAAAAAAAAAAAGCAAGCTGTAACATTTTGCAGAGATGGTCTCATACCAACAAGAATCTCATCTGGAAGGCTTTAGGTGGACAAGAGGGAGCATAGAGGTCAGACAGACTAATTGTAGCTGAGCAGCTGGTTTTAAGGCAGGGAAGATGTCAATTTGGTCTTTTTTTGCCCACAATGAGAACTACGTGGGTTGGAAACCTGCTCTGTATTGTTCATATAGACTTGAGCCTGCTTGACCCAGACCTGTCTCTTAAACACACAAAACCTCTGTTCAGTCTTTCCAGGGAAGACCTTGGAAAGTCATTGTGGTGTGGAAGGTTTTGGGTAGTTACAGAAGAAATGAAGCACAATGGATGCGCTTACCACTTAGGTGAGACAGATGTATAGTGGTCAGCTCCCACTGTGACCCAAGATCTATCATCTGGGACAGGTGGGATGAAAATCTTGGAGAAATGGCAATGAAGAGCTGCTCTCCAAAGACAGTGTCTACCCTGTGCTAGTGGCAAGATCGTATTTAGGATCCTGTTCCACCATGGTTTTCGGGGAGACATGTAGCAAAGAACCACCCTGTGTCTGAACTGGAGACTCTCCCGTAAGGAGTTTAAGATGCTGATTGCTTTTTAGGGCCCAGATTTGATAACTGTTCTCCAAGTAACACCCAAACTAAGAACATGCACTAATAATGTTAAACAGTGCAGTTCCATCTGCATTTCTGTTCGTGCTGATTTCATTGTGTTATTTTCTGGCTGTTCATCCCAGACCTGCCACTCGTCGGGGACCTGAGCCTCATTAGTCACAAAGTGTGCTTAGCACCAGAAATATCTCCTGCTTCTTTACCCAGAAAAAATCAGTAAGTGGCAAAGTGAGGGTACACTGCTGGACAGGCACAAATGTGGTAGAACATATATCCATCCAGCAGCCAACGCTCACAGACGCTTCATGACAGCTAACCTTACACATCTTGTACGCACTGATATAATCCTATAAAGACTAATACCTATGTTATTTTGCATACTTCAGCTTGGCACATGCACACAAACAACATACAGTGTATGTATGCAGAACAACATAGTAGCTTCATAATGCAACATACAGGAACTCCATTGCTATGGACATACTTGTTCTTGCTTGCAAGTACTTTCTTGGCAGCAGTATGTACCTGTATTTGGCCAGCTGTAAATACAGACAGGTGTAGCTGAACTACAAGCCCGTCCTACTTGAGCTTTCCCACATTCCTCATCTTTTTTCAGCATTATCTAGCACATTCTCAGCTCCTTGTTCAATAAGCAAGTTCTGCTGATACGTCATTTTCAGCTTTACTTCCTCATAGTCAACCACACCTAAGGAGAAGTCATGAGAAAGTGTCTTTCTACATTTTGGTTACATACACACACACATTTAGGCACCCTCACCAGGAAACCCCCAACCAAGCTGCACCACTGCTTTTTTTCTAGCTTTTTCACCTTAAAAGATTGCCTTGACGGGTTGTGAGGCAACTGAAATGTAGAGAAAACAATTTCATTCTATTTTGCAAGACGGCAGTTTCGTTTCCTTCAGCTCCTCCAGATGTTCCCAAGGGCCCGTGAGAGACCATTAGCCCTAGTAGCTTTGACAGGCTATTTTATTTTTCACACTTGTGCTCTGGTCTTCCCACTACTACTAAGTAGTACAGTGATGTTCTGTCACTGATTTTTTTGTCTCTTGTTAGTTTCATGATACCTTCCCTCCACAATTAAGGCCCTATTTCTAAGGGCAAGAGGTCTCAGTATTCTTTGAGCTTTCCCACAGCTGCTCACAGTAGCATCAAGTAAGATACAAGCAGTAAGATTCTTTCCATGGACAACAAGAAAGGTTTTATTGGCAAACCTGACTTTTTTGCTCATGTGTGAGCTGTGTTTCAGCAGCATTTCTGTCTCTTTTTTTTTTTTTTTTTCCTTCCCTGCTGCTGCTGCCATGTAGCAGAAAATCTTAATCTGTTTTGGTAATAATAATTTCAGCCTTGTTTTCCTGTAGAGGAGTGTGCTATCAGGGGAGAACTTGACTCACTGGGAGAAATTACCTGAACTGCTGCTATCTTTGCATCCCAGATGAAATTTCCAGAGCACTAAGTGACTACTGCATCCATAAAATGAATATGTGATTTCAAAGCCCCCTGAAATAATTTACTTTTTTAGAGACTGAACAAAATATAACCAAAATAATTGATAAGAGAAGTGTTGACTGCAAGAGGAAATAAAGATTGCCAAATACTGTTGTGGTATATGTTCCACTATCCATATGAAAAATATCCTCAAACAACTAATGTTTTGGATTAGTTTCTGACTAGCTTTAATATTAAGTATGGAATACTCTATTTCTCCTTTTTTTTTTTTTTCTTTTTTTTTCTTTTTTTTTTTAGAGAGAGGAGACATGGGGGTTAGGTCTCTATTTGTTAATCTCTTCATATTGCATTTATATTTCCATCCTGATTATCTTCTAAATTGGCTAATTAGTTACCTTAAAAAAAAAAAAAAGTCAGTGTTAAGTTATTCAGTACTTCACTGGGAATTAATCATATGCTCAAAGTTGCTTACATGATTGCCTGTTGTATTCCTAAATACATTAATTAAATTATTTTAATCTGGTGTGTGATTTTATACAGAAAAATCCAATCAAGTAGGATAAAACTAAACTTGTAACTACAAGACAAGACACGATGAGGAATACTGAGGTACTTAGTAAGTTAAAACCTTAATCTTTCAAGCAGAGGGAGTGCTTAGTGTTGTTTTTTAAGGACTTGAAGGAAGAGTGGTTGATGACTTAACAGTCTGGTACATACACTTCTATCAGTCACAAAATTTTTAAATCCTTCAGTGAGTGTCATGTGCAACTGACTGGTTTATTTTCAACATAACACCAAATCTAAACTAAGCACATATTTTACTTTTTCTCTGCTCATATAGTAGCTATATGTTTTACATTCCTATTACCAAATAATATCAGAAATAATTTGTGTTCCAAGAAATAACAGTAAAAAAAAACCAAAAAAACCTCACTAAGCATTTCATATTACATTACCTTTTAATCCCCTTGCTTCATCCGATGACAAAATAAGGGGTGGAATTTACTGGAAATTTATGCCCTCCTCTCTTCTTTTCAATAATTAGTACTTTAAAATTATTAATCTTTCCACTTACCTTTTACCGCAGCTCATTTTTTTCTGTTATGCTCCAAATGCCAAGGGAAGGACTTCCAGCATATAGTTACTTCTAGCAATTAATAATAAATCTCTACAAATGTAAGGAAAATATATACATCACTGGATTTGTAATGTCTAAAGAATTTCTTTCCTTCTACTGCTACTCAGTATTAATTAATAGCTAAAACATTTGCATTTAAAACTTTGCATTTTTAATATACCTTGCAAATATGGACTAGTGATTAATATGTTTGGGGGCAGTTATTCTTTACCTTGATGGAGGTGACCACTCTGGCTGCTTGCTATGGTAGAGGATTGTTAGCCACTCCACAGAAATGAGCACTTTTCCAATTTACAGGCAACTGTGCGAGGGCCTTGCATTTGGTAAAGATGGTTTTGAATATTTCTGTGATTTTCTGGGGACCAGACAAGGGTTAACAATGTAAATCTGGAATTACATGGGCAGGGACTTTCTGAGATTAAAGGACAAATCATAACACTTCTGTTCTCATAAGACTTGGTGTGTGTACTCATCCAGAGGGCAATGGTCAACAGCTCAATGTCGAGATGGAGCTCAGTGACAAATGGTGTCCTTCAGGGGTCTGTACTGGGACCAGTACTGTTCAATATCTTCATCAATGACATAGAGGGATCAAATGCACCCTCAGCAAGTTTGCAGATGACACCAAGCTGAGTGACATGCCTGAGGGAAAGAATCCCATCCAGAGGGACCTGGACAAGCTCCAGAAATAGGCCCATGTGAACCTCATGAGGTTCAAGTAGGCCAAGTGCAAGGTTTGGCACCTGGGTCAGGGCAACCCCCAGTATAAACACAGGTTGGGGGATGAAGGGATTGAGAGAAGCTCTGCCAAGAAGGACTTGGGGGTACTAGTAGAAGAAAAGCTCAACATGATCCAGCAATGTGCACTCAGAAAGCTAACTGCATCCTGGGTTACATCAAAAGAAAAGTGACACCAGCAGGTTGAGGGACGTGATTCTGCCCCTCTACACTGCTCTGGTGAGACCCTACTTGGAGTACTGTGTCCAGCTCTAGAGTCCTCAGCACAGGAAAGACACAGACCTTTTGGAGAGGGTCCAGGAGAAGGGGCACAAAGATGATCAGAGGGCTGGAGCACCTCTTCTATGAGGACAGGATGAGAGAGTTGGGGTTGTTCAGCGTGGAGAAGAGAAGGCTCTGGGGAGACTTACTGTGGCCTCTCAGTACTTAAAGGGGGCTTATAGGAAAGATGAGGGTTTTTAGCAGGGTTTGTTGTGATAGGACAAGGGGTAATTGTTTTAAACAAAAAGAGGGTAGATTCAGACTAGATATAAGGAAGAAATTTGTTATGATGAGGTTGGTGAGGCACTGGAGAGAGGTGGTAGATGAGCACCACAGAGAGGTGGTAGTTGGCACATCCCTGGAAACATTCAAGATCAAGATCAGATTGAATTGGGCTCTGAGCAACTGGATCTAGTTGATCTGCTTATTGTAGGTGGGGCTGGACTAGATGACCTTTAAAGGCTCCTTCCAACTCAGGCTATTCTATGATTCTATGTTCTTTTTCATTAAACTATCTCAGCTTGAGATTGTAGCATTGTTTTATTCCCCAACTACTGTCTTCCTAACTCAGGGAAGTGAGGTTTTAAACTTTACAAGAGACTTTCTTGCTCTTTGAGCAGACCTGTGTCTGGGATGTCTTCCAGGGAATTCCTGAGAGCTGTTTCTTCCAGCTGGTCCTGGCTGCATTTTGCCCATGCAAGACAGTGCAGAAAATGTGATGGCTCTCTGCCTGTATGAATGGCAAGTGGGAAGGGAATGAGAACACATAAGGGCTGCAGAGACACACACTTATTCTCTGTTCAGCACAATTTTCCTAGGTAAATATGTACTAGTGGAGCTGTGGAAGATACAGCTGGGTATCTACTAGCAAGACAGACCACAATCCTGTAGTTAGAAGTGGGCCAAGAAGAACTGCAAGTGTCTCCTTGCAATAACTGTGCTGTATGTGATATAGTAGCTGTGCTATTATTTAGAATCATAGAATTGTCCAGGCTGGAAGGGACCTCCAAAGGCCATCTAGTCCGACCTCCCCGCAGTCAGCAGGGACACCCCCAACTAGACCAGGTTGCCCAGGGCCTCATCGAGCCTCACCTTGAATATCTCCAGGGATGGGACCTCAACCACCTCCCTGGGCAACATGTTCCAGTGCTCCACCACCCTCACAGTGAAGAACCCTCTCCTAATCTCCAATCTAAATCTGCTCCCCTCCAGCTTAAAGCCATTGCCCCTCGTCCTGTCACTGCAGGCCTTTGTAAACAGGCTCTCCCCAGCCTTCCTGTAGGCCCCCTTCAGGTACTGGAAGGCTGCTATTAGGTCCCCCCAGAGCCACCTCTTCTCTAGGCGGAACAACCCCAGCTCCCTCAGCCTGTCCTCGTAGCAGAGGTGCTCCAACCCCCTGATCACCCTTGTGGCCCTCCTCTGGACCTGCTTCATCAGGTCCATATCTTTCCTATATTGAGGGCTCCAGCCCTGCACACAATACTCCAGGCGAGGTCTCACCAGAGCAAAGTGGAAGAATCACCTCTCTGGACCTGCTGGCAACACATCTTTTGATGCAGCCCAGGATGTGATTGGCCTTCTGGGCTGCAAACTTACTGTTTTAGAGGATGCCATTTTCTTTGTGCTGGAAGGGCTCAAAGTACTGCACCACCACCAGTGTGTGTCATAAATACTGGGCAGTGCATGCTCTCTTCATGGCATCTCCCATTTCCAGAATCAGCCTTCTGCAACTGCTCTCTCTTCTTAAAATCTATTTGCACACACAGCAAATTGCCTTCCTGATAAGGTCAATTCTTCAAGGACCAGGGCAGGAGTAAAAGGGTTTTTTCAAGGAAGCGCAGGGGATTGTCACTGGTACGGAGACAGGACATTTCCTGTCTGTATTTGTTGTGCTTTTCTCAGAGAGCTAAATCCTGTTGTCCTTATTTGGTCCTTACATACTCAAAGTCTTCATTAACATCAAGAGTAGGATTTACTTAACTTTTGCCAGTTTTTTAGCAAAGGGTTAGCTTAAGCTGTATTACCAGAAAGAGATGTTGTAGGAGTTCTTCAGCATAAAGCATAGGTGGATTTTATAATTTTCTGTGGCTTTTTTTTCCACAATCTGGGGGAGCAACTCACCAAAAGTCAGTCAAGAAAGCCTTCCTATCACCTCAGAGGCCTTAGGGTGACTTTAAAATGCCAGTCCTGCTAGATTCTGAGTTGAACGAGTGGTGAAGAAGTCAGTTGCCTTCAAGTCATGTGCTCCTGGGGTGCTTTTCTATTTTTTTTTTTAAATACACCTAAAGCATAGCTTTCCCTTATGCAAAACTTTCAATTGGATATATCTTAATTTCTGCTTGTAATATATGCCAGCTGTGAAACCTTAGCTACCGCGTCATCCTTGGCATATGTTTCCATACTTATGCATAGATATACTACTCCCTTTTATACACAGAATGACCACGTAGTGCTTCTCCAGGAAGGCATGAAACTCCATCTGTGCTCTGCCTGCCTCAGACATATCTGGGCTACTCTGCAGTGTCTAATATGACAAAAAATTACCTATATTTAGAAAATCAATAAGAACAATATCCATGCACCAGTGGCTAGATTTTGATTCATCTGGAGTAATCACAAGAGCAAATAAGCAGTACGCTGAAGCTATGCTTGTTCTATGCCTTGATTACATTGTTTGTATCACTACAAAGAAAACTGAGAAATATGCAGCAAATTCCCTGAATCTGATATGATATTGATTTGCTATGTTTTGCATAGGGATCAAAGGCAGCATGAAAACTAGTCCTCAAAACTCAGGCTTCTCCTGCTTTCTCTCAGTGTATTAAAAGGTTGAGGTGCAGGGCGGGGTGGGGAAAGGGAAGCAGAAGGAGGTGTTATTTTCAACTTTCATTCTGTGTTGGTACTCAGAAGAACACAGAAATATTAGAGGAATGGTACTGGAGCCCTGGACGAACAGCCATCCTCTGAAGGATTACAGCAAATTTTATTGGAAATGCAGCTGCAGCTCTGTGTCCTGTGGATGCTAGGCAGAAACATCAAAGTATTTCAGTTCTGAGCTGCAGCACCCTGCCTGACCTTAACACAGATAATCATGTCAAGTCATGGAGTTTGGATCCAGATTTGGTTCTGAGTTTCACAAAAATTTGCAGAAATCAGGATCTTGCAATTCCAGATTTTAAGAATATCCCTACCTGGAACGTGATCCTTGCAGATATAAACTGAAGCCCTCTGCGTTCAGTGTTGGTGACTGTTAAATTACATCTGCCTTCAGCCAGTCCCTTAGACCCATAGTAAGAGCAGAAATCACAGAATCCTCATGGTTGGATGGGACCTTTGAGATCATTGAGTCCAACCACGCCAAAAAAAAAAAAAAAAAAAAGAAGCCCAGGCAAACAAAACACAAACAGACACAAACCAACAATCTTGGGCACTAGAGCATGCCCTGAAGTGCCATGTCTATACGTTTCTTAAATACCTTAAAATAGGTGGTGACCCCAGCACCTCCCTGGGCAGGCAGTTCTGGTGCCTGACCACCCTCTCAGTAAAGTAATTCTTCCTAAGATCTAACCTAAACCTCCCCTGCTGCAACTTCAGACCATTAATTCAGACCCAAATGTTGCAATTAGTGCCCTGTAAAATGAATGAAGGAGTCTGGCCTCATTTCTATCACATATACTTCTTCAACTTTGTTCAAAGGATTTATTTTTATAATGTGCAGCAGGATGCACTGACTTCGCTGACCTGCGCCTCTATGTAATATTTACTTTAATGGCCGCTGCATCCTTTCCAGGAGGTTTCATTTCTCCATTGTGTAAGTGCAAGTTATCTGTGCTGGCACATTAAAGGGTGGTGATGGTGGCAGACTGGCTGGGTGTGGTGAGTGTCAGTGGGCTGTCAAGATACTTGTGTCCCCAGAGTGGTTGCTGGCAGGGAGAGCAGAGGAGGACCTCCTCCCTTGGCCCCGAGCGCCGCAGGGACACACGCAAAGGCTCCAGTCAGCACAAAGACCTTTTGACCTCCCTTATCTAAGACTATACCCCTTCCTTCCAATCAGAAAAACATTTGGAAGCTGAGTAGCGCTGCTAAATATTGGGTCTCTCTGTGCAAATACAAAATATTCTTGTATCCAAAGCAGGAAAATAGATGTGATGAATAAAAGAAACCGATTATTCTTCCTGTTTCAGATGGAAAAAATGTTACTGTTTCCCTTCTCCTTACCCTGAATTTCAGAAGTGAAGGGAAACGCCTGTTATTTGCAAATTTTTGATTATAGGAGAGCTGTATTTCCCTCCTGCTATGTGCATTTGAACAAATAAATCTGTAGCACTCTGCCAGACTGTTTTAATTAGGCGTCTATCTGTCATTTTCAAAGAGCTTCAATCTCCATGTATTTCTATCTGTTCTGTTGATCAAAGGGAGCCAATTCAATTGATTTAAACCTAACCTCATAAAAAATGGCTTTACTAGTGCAAACAGCTTGTTCTTTGTTTTTTTTGAGAAAGTTTCTTTGTGCCATGGTTCTTGCTGCTGTCTGTTAGGGCTTGGAATGGTTAACATGAAATTATTATGAAATCATTAATCCAAATTCATAAAACAGCTGGAAAAAATACTGCAAGTGTTCAAAGTACTACCAGTTCTTATAACTGAAAGATATATCTACTTTATTCATACATATTAAATCCTTGTAAAGGATATAAAAACTTCACTATTTAACTGACAGCCTTATAATCTACCAACCCTTTTACCAGTAAAGCACCATACTTGAGACACATGTACATGTCTAACTATCCAAGATCTGTCTGCTTCTGCAGCCCATGGTTTTCCCTGGGCTTCTGCAACAGCTTTTGAAAGAAATTCCACAAGTTTGTGAGACTCATTTCCTCTTCTGAGAAGAACGGATTCCATCTGTTCATGACATAAAAAGCAAATCCTGAAGTCAGGATAGCAGAATAGTCAATCTACAGCCTTCCTATTTTGCACAAAGCTGTACAAGGCACCAGGCAGAGAAGCCCTGAGTGCTGGGTGGAACAGCTTTACAGTGATTTTACTGGACACATACTCAAACTCTGCAGTAAAGTTTTTTCACTTCCTGCTTTTTTCCTTAGGTAAAGTGGAAGCGGCACTGGACCTCATACTGATCAATTCATTCCCTCTGGTGGGCAACTCCGAGACATCACTTATCTGTATCACTTCCAAATGGCGTTCCCGAGAGTCTATCACAATAGACCGAGACCAGGAGGATGTGACAAACCAGCACCGGGAACCACTGGAAGTTAATGAAGACTTAAAGAGAGCGACAGCCAAAACAGTGGTGTGGAAGAGGGAACAGGCCAGTGAGACTATTGGAGCCTATTACTGTGAAGGGAAGCTCAAGGATGAGGTGACGAGGATACACACCATGAAGATGCCGCTGGGAGGTACCGTATAGTGGTCAGACCTGAATGTCGCGTGTCACTGCTTGCAGACTGGCAGTTATCCCAGGCTGACACAAGTGGGCACAAATGTGGCTCCAGAGGAGGCAAGGCAGTCTGGAGTCAACAAAAATAGACTTGTCTCAAGCCCTTGGTTTTTTTTTTTCTAAATGCAGAGACAACGGGTCTATACTAGCTGCTAGTCATTTCCTTGTGGAAATTAGTCAGACATTTGTAGGTATTCTGCCTGTATCTGGCTACTACCAGGAACACAAAATCAGGTGGCAAATAAGGTACGTTACTGGCTTCACTGACCCCATGATATAACACATACAGTAACTCCTGCACTGAGGTTTTCACATCCCAGACCCTTAATTTCTAAACGTGTTTCCATTTTAAAGTCTTGACAGACCTGAGATGTAGATAGCTAAACATCGCTACCCTTTTTTATTTTCTTTTTAAATAAATGGGCAACCTGAGCCTAGAAAATAACTGTTGCCTAAGGTTTAGTAAAGCTACAGATCAGAAACTTTGGATCTCCACACTCTTTGTCAGTATGAATAAAACCAATCCAGTTCAACATTGGAAAGAAAATCCAGAGAATTTTCCCAAAATGTAAGAAGGTTATTCACAAAAATTCACTATGGATTTCACAATTGACTTGGTTTTGATTTTAAGCCTATACAGAGTAGAAAAAGCAAATATGGCAGGGAGCTGGTGGGACAAGAAGGTGGGATTTCCAAGCAATCTAGCCAGTAAATTACATTCTCTTATGTGCAAAATTTTGCTTGTCTCTGGACCTCATAGGGCTTCTGGGACAAGTTCCAAAGCAGAAACCACCATAAACTACAGAAAAGTTCTGCAGCAAATAAAGTTTTCAAAACTTTAGCCAATTTTTAGTAGACTTCACTGTATTGGTAATGTTTTGTTTGGTCAGAGTTAGGTTGATGGTTGGACTAGGTGATCTTAAAGGTCCCTTCCAACTTAGACAATTTTATGATTCTATGATTGTATGGCAGCTGGTCTGTGAGGAGGCTTGACATATTTAACCTTTCTTTATAAGGTTTTAGTAAGAGTAATTACATCGTTTGTGTCTCCTGAAATTACATAACAAATTTAGAAAAAGAAGGTTTTCATTTGTCTGAGCTACAGCTAATGTCTATTTATTTATTTTAGTAGGGGAACATTAGAAGCAAGGTGGGCAGGACAATGGCATTTTTCTTTTTCTCTGACCATATGTGGTCTTTGAAGGGTTGGACTGGTCACCAAGAAAGCTCTGCAGATGCAGACTGACAACTCCCTTGTTTCAAAGCAGGCTACAATGAGGAGAAGATAAGATAATGGTCCATTGAAAGTCAATGTGACCCTGCCTGTGGCAGCATGCCAGTGGGCAGAACACATCTCTGGCTGCCGTGTAAAGCAACCTCTATGGGTGGAAGAATGTCTTCTGAATCAATTAGGGGTTTTTTGCACTTAGTATCTGTGGACCTAAAAGCAGAGAATTTAAAATAATAAAACTTTGAGAGCTTCCTACGTGACAGTAGTTGTTCTAACCAGAAATAACACAACATTCATGCCAGCAGAAGGTAGGTTTCTTTGAATCATTTCTAGGTTTGAATGCATTTTTCAAATTTTCTATGCAAAAGCCTTCACTGACAAAATTTGAGCTAACAACTCATCAGTGAAGGCGTGTAATCTAATCAGGCTAGATGGGTGAGAAAGAGACGCGACAGAAATTCTCAAAGCTACTAAAGTGCACAGAAAGAGGAAGAAGAGGTCAGTGAAGGACTGTGAGGTTTGGCAAAGCATCTGTAGTTGGAAAACAGGCCTTTTGCCCCTTTACTGTTGTTGTCTGAATAATTTTTACAGGCAGAGTGTGTTTTTCAACACCCAAAAATTGAGCAGGAGTTGAAACGTGCAGTTTCCCATTAAGGACACAAAAGCACGGGAAGGAGCAGCCCTTCTGAAAATCCAGCCACTGTTTTTGCAGCCTCCAGGCAAGAACCTGCTGAAACGCTCCCTAGGCATTAGTCATTTGGGTAGCCCTGCTCACTTTAGCCCCACTGTCATCTGCCCGATTATGTACCTATTGTCAGACATGCAGATACAGTGATGATCTTTGTTGTGTAATATGGGAAGATAACAGGTTCATTTTTCTGCTCTTCTCTACACGTGCCATTCTGAAAGTAATGAGTCCATTCTTCAGAATTCTTTATATTTTAACATTAGGGTTATACATGTAATATTCATACATGCAGTGAGAGGGAACAGATTATGCTTTCTATGTGTATGGAGAGTAATGCTTATACTGTTTGCAGCACATATATCTGGAATAGAACACTATAGAGCCTGTTCTGCATCTAGTCAAATATAATTTATGCAATTTCTCTATACAATAAATGTGTATTTTCATATATATGATTGGGTTTCCCCCACAGAAACTCTCTAGAGTGGGCAAAGGGACAACAATGAAACAGTCTGTTACGGCACTTGCTGTGCAACTCAGTTCATTATGTCTGTATAAGGAATTGGCAGACTCGAGACGTGAAATCATGAAATACAAGTCACAATCTAAAAATACGTTGGAACTGGGCCCACCAGAGAGTGTGGGTTCTTTTCTATTGCAACAATACTCTGAAGAAAAAGTCTTGTGGTTAGGCTAAACAACATACAAAGAAAAGAAAATAAGAATACAAAAGTTTAATATCTTGTTAAAAAAATTAGTAATGCCTCACTAAATTTGGTTCAAAAACCACTGCAACTAAACCACTTAGGATCATTTGTAACTAGCAATTTGTTTTTTTGAAAGCTATTAAATTTTCTTTTCCTAAATAGATCATGGTTTTCACCATGCATTTGTTATTCATAAATAACTTCTAACTCAGGAGCTGACAGTAAGTTGGGACTGCTTTCAGTTTTTGTTTGCCTGTTTCAGATGAGATCTTATTTCATTACTGTATATTAGAAATCTCTGTTTCTGTGAGCCCTAAGTATAGATAGCAGCGCCCAGGTAACATGGCAAATGCTCAGTAGATTCCCACACATGTGCATATCATGCAGGAAAAGTCTCACTGAAATCAATTAGATAGCACTTACAGGGGAATGAAGAGGTGGCAGAGGCTCAGAGCCCAAACACTAGAACTGCAACAGGGGGATGCTGCAAACTAGAAGAGGGGATGGAAATTCCACTCTGCAAAGAACTATCCATTTCCAATAGCTGTCTTATTTCCAAACAGAAACAAAGCATTAAAATGTCAAAATTCTCTCATTCAGATGATCTGTGAATCTGATTTTTTCTTTTGCTCTTAATGCAGGCAAACACTCTTGGTATTTACAGGGAGCATGGTGAACTAACAGAAGGACACACCTTATGTCTCTTATTGCGTGTCCCCCAGACACTGCATGGCTGTAGTCTCCTGGACTATCTTGACTGTTCTGTGTCATAAAGCTTAAACAGAAGAGGGCTGAGTCACTCAGGGCATTTGTTTGCAAATGATGCCTTGTTCCCTACCATGCATTTTCCAGAACTTTGCCCAATCTGCTATAAAAATGTCTCAAGGGATGAAGAAACTCGGGAAAGTGTTTTACAGACAGTGGGAGCTCCTAATTAGGGGGTGTTTCCAGCTACTCAGCCATAATACTGGTTTTGTTTGTTTGTTTGTTTCATGACCCAGGCTCTAGTGGCAGTCTGTTGTTTCAGGGTATAGGCGAGTCCTCTGTCTCTGGCAAAACATAGAGTTGAGGTTGCAGGTGATAAAGAGTCAGTGTGTGCCCTAAAGAAATTTAAATGTCAAAAGCTGAGTTAGGGCCGTGCTATAAACCATTCTCAGCTTTTGGCCCAGAGACCAGTTAGAGACAATAACTGCTGCTATTTATCCTGTACTTCTGTCCTGTTCTGTTTTCAGCCTCATTCCACCCGGTTGCATTAACTGTTACAGCAAATAAGGGAGAGCATGTGAATATTTCCTTCATCAGAATGGCAGCAAAAGAGGAAGATGCAGTGATCTACAAAAATGGTAATTAAACTTTCTGTCTTGGCTTTTCTCTTCCTGCTATTATTGCCTTAGCTAAGTGCCATGTATCTATTTTAAAGTTGTTGCTGACGATGCCCATACCGTGCAAGGGGAGCAGACACAGATCCTCATGCATTTAATGTTCCCTAAAGGAGCCATTTGCCAGATCCAATATGTTGAGCTGACTTGTTTTTCTTCCACCAGAATGCCAAATTCTCTGTTTATGCCTTTGCTTTGTTTCTTATTTTCCTTTTTGATTTCCTTCTATAACCCCTCATATATTTCCCTGGCTGATTTTAGCACCTTTTTGGGCTTTTTTTTTAGCTATGCCACTGTGAAGGCCTAGTTATTGCATCTTTCTTTGCATTTCTATTGCTTTTCAAGTGCGTACCTTTCCATTTCCAAATGGCTTTTAGAGGCCATTTAGCTTCTACAGCGCTCTTCAGGCTAAGAAAGTAAGCACTAGTAAGCTGCTATTAGAAAGGCAAAACTGTCAAAAATCTAATCCTTATTTCATTCAACTACAAAAATTAGTCAGGTTGTAAGATTTATGATACCAACTTTTCTATGAAACATGGCACCTAAATCACATGTTATTCACTGTTCAGTTGTGTGTTGCTACAGCTATGGCAGTGCAAGGTGGAGAAAGTTTACCATCACTTGTCCTTTCAGAGTCCTCCAGGAAATGTCATGATCTCCTGTCAGCATTTTCTCATACAAGAACCAGCTGGTATGTTAGAGCAGGAATGCTTACATCATGGTGCTGCCTTATCTGGGATTCCAACTGGAAACCTGGCAGAAAGCCTCAAATTCACCATGTCACTGGACAGTAGGTCAAGTTCACCTGAGATTACAGCTGAAATAGCATCGCTCAGGATTTCTGATACAGCAGCTGGCAAAGAAGAGAAAACACTTGTCCTGTTGTATTTAACTGTTGCAGTCTTTCACTTCAGTCATTTAAATTACCACTTTCCCCTTACAGACCCTCTGTCTAGAGGGGCTGTCTAGAGAATGAATCTGTTCTGCTAAATAAGATTGCTGTAACATATTGGAATAATACATGCCACCTTGGAAAACAAGCCACAAAACCTGAACCTTGCTAACAAACAGTGAGCATAAGGCTTCTTTCTTAATACTTTTCTGCCACGTTTGTTTTGCAGTTTGTAACTCAAAAGATATGCAAAAAAAAACCCCACCACCCCAATTTCAGAACTAATCCCTTTCATTATTTCTCCTTTTTTGAAGAATTCTTACATGTTGTCATGGATTAAATTGATCCAAGATCTTTTTTGCTGTTTTGATTATGATCCTCAGCAAAGTTTTACATTTCCAGGCTGCCTGAAATTTTACTATAGTCAAAGTGATAGTATGATAGTATGCATGATCACAGACAGTAAAGGTCCTGTGTGACGCTGTTTACCTTCTAAATTATTTCAACACAGTGAAAAACAGTTGTTTCATTATCAGTGTAACTGTAAGGGGATGTAGAAGTAACAGCACTTGATTTGTGGGAGTATCATCTGGTTAATGGTCATTCAGCATAGAAGACTGAGACAAGAAACAAGAGAAGTAATAAATAAACAGACACACAAGCCCTAAGGAGCAGCAGATGACAGAAAACATGAAAGGGCAGAGCTCTCCAGCTTCTGAGGAAATAACACAAAGCCCTGAGAATTTCAGCCAGAGCCTTATAGGTATAAGAAGAGGGGAACAGGATTATGATAGGTCTCAGGGGGAAAGAGCAAACTTACTATGGCATGATCGAGGGGGACAGTGAGGACTTGTGAAATAATGGGATATTTAGAGAAAGAACCAAACACAGAAAAGGGATGGTTCAAAGTAAATGGGAAAGGAGCAAGCATGGGGAAAATGGGGTGGGAAGCAGCCAAAAAGCGACTCTGGTCTGGCCAAGCTCTGCACTAGTGTTGGTCTGATCTTATTAAACTCTGTTCTTAATTATTCTTCAACATGAGTGTGGTCCCTACCTGGTACACATATCTGCTAGTGACCTTCAGGCTAGACTAGAAGGCACAACAGGTTTGACTCCTAGTAGCTGGAAACACATGCCAAGGGTGAAAGGGGCTTCTCTGGGGTCAGCAACCATAAGAATTGTCTAAGGCCAGTTACAGCAGGGAGCCTTTTGCACACCCGTGTGTGTGTGCATGTGCCACACTAGCAAACTTTAAGCCAGACTAACCAGCGAGTAGGATAAGAGGTCTGAGAGCCAGCTATGAGAGGGAGTGTAGGTCTAGGCCAGCTAAGACCCATTTTGGGGAGTGTGAGTGTATGAGATCTGCTAGCAAGCCTGGCTAGCTGGCAAGCAAGAATAGGATCGGGCTGTCTGGGTGTATGTAGGTCCTGTGTGCACATGCAGTACCTGTGAAGGTGTAGTTCTGCTGTGTGGGTCTGTTGGTGGCTGCCTTTGTCAGTACAGCGTGTGGTGAGGATGTGCATGTATGTTTTGGTAACAGCTGGCTGGCAGCAGCCTTGCTCTGACAGGCTGGGGGTGGAAGGATTCAGGGGTCCTGAAGTTCCCTGGGTGCCACTTCTCTTTTACAGCAACCAGTGTTCAGATGTTGTTACATGGTGATCCAGAGGGATGGGAGAAGACCGAATGCTATTGCCCTACCTAGCAACCATGTATGAACAACTACAGCAAACCTAGAATAACATAGATAAGCTCCCTTGGTGAAAAAAACAGAAGACACAGAAACATGTTAAGTCTGGGACGAAAAGATAAAGCTGTGCTGTGTTCTTCCTGCTTTGGTCTGCTAAGTAAATCTTTGTGCTACTCAGATTAAATAGGACCTGGCTGGCATTTGCTTCCAGCCACACTAGGCTCCTTACAGATAGATGGTCACCCCTCACTCCAAGAAAGGCCAAGGAACACAATGAACACTTTTAACCACTAGAATCATAACAACATTCCTATAAAGCAACACTGAACTCAAAGTTGTTTGTCCCATTCATCTACTAAATCTCCTCAAGATCTAGTTTCCTTTTTCTTGCAGCTGTCCAGGTATCAGAAAGTAGTATAGCTAAAGAGCTGTCAGCAAATGTGTAACTAATAAATAGATTCTGCCCCTTAGTTCATCCCAGCTGTTCTTCCTCAGTAACGAAAGCAAACTCTCTTCTGTCTGTAGAGGATGAATGGCTTCTCTCTGTTGTAACTCTGTGCTCCTTCCCCAGGTTCCTTCATCCACTCTGTGCCCAGGCATGAAGTACCAGGAGAGTTGGAGGTCTCCTATCCTCAAGTTCAACCACAGGATGCAGGGGTTTACTCTGCCCGATATATAGGAGGAAACCTCTTTACTTCTGCTTACACAAGGCTTATTGTGAGACGTAAGTTCCATTAATGTGTGCTGATGATTGATTGTTTAAAGTTGTAATGAATCTGAAATTAAATTTCTACTGTGCCCAAATAAGGGCCAAAATCTTTCTTGGCATAAACTGCCATCACATTATGTCAGAAGAAATTTTTTCCCAAGGATCTTTGCTACAAGCTGATACTGATTTAAGCAGCTGAGAGAGAAAAATACTCAGATTTAAGTTCAATTTATCTTAGCTATTGCCAGGACATCTAGCTCTTTTCCTCGCATCTCAGCTTTTCAAACATCAAGTAAGCACTAAAGAAGAAGGTGGCACTGGGTCTCCCATAAATGTGAAACGTGGATCTCGGCACAAAATAGAATTTTTCAAATGTCTCTGTTCTCTATGGTGGAGTATATCCAATATACCCATTTATCCTAAGATTTCTCATCTTTAGTATACATTATAGTAATTTCACAAATTACTCCCCCCCCCAGCTTTAATTAGCTCCTAAAGTTCACCTCCCAGTGGATGACAGGATCAGTTACAATGGAGGTGGATATTTTCCATTAAGTATTATATGTGTCTTGTAGTTCATGCTGCTATGTCAATTTTCATCAGATATAAAGAAAATTGTATTCTATTAACTTGGATAGAAATATAAAGCCCGTATGTAAAAACAAATAAGCCCGTATGTAAAAACAAATAGCTATTCAAATATCTTACATTATGGAGAAAATGTTTCTGATCGTAAAACATATTTTAGTTGCTAATATCCACAGGATGCTTCCAGGTGTCACAAATGAATCAATATAATGCCCGAAATGTGGATTTGTAGGGTGATAATAGCTTCATAAATAAAATGGTCCAAGATCTGTTCTCCAGTCTAGTGCCCAAGCTGTACAGCAGAAGACCTATCCATATATTCTGCCTCCTGCCTTGAAATAGGATGTCTTTGTCTTGCCCATCCTGCCTATTGGGAAAACTCCTGGGGCATAGTCTGGGAGAGTGGTAGGGGAGCACACTAACGAAAAAGAGAATGGATGATTACATGTCACTGCTTAAACACATGTCCTGTCCTTCTTTGAATTAGTATTAGAGGCACAGACTGATGATTTTTAGCCAAGCTTTTCTTTTGCCAGAGAAGGAGGAGATAGAGCTCCAACTGCTATGTTGATTCATTAAACAACCCAAGCTGACCCAAGTCTGGATTATTCCATTTTAGTGAGCCTGCCTTAGGACTTTCCAGTTTATTGTCTTCTCAGTCTCAGCTTTACACTATAAAAAGTCATAAAGGTCAGTTTCTGTGATGTAAGAAACTTTGTTATAAATCAAATACTGAAAATTATTAAGTCCTCTCAGCTTCCCCTGATTTCAAAAGCAGCCCAGAGAATGTTGCATCCTGTAGGGATAGATTCAACATTTTCATGATGAAGTCATACATACTTCTTTGGAGCTTGAGCTCTGCTTCTATGAAATTAGTATCAAAACTCACACTGGCAGGATAATGGTAGTAGTATCTTTTCAAGTCATAAAGTGGGAAAGAAAATGATGACAAGCATTGAAACAACTGATTGCTCTTAGTCCATTTATTACAGAAACAGGTCAGGAGGTGATTTATCCCTATAAAGACCCAGTGAAGACAGTAAAGATACAACAGATGTGAACCCAGTCTAACGAACTTTCAAGAAAAAATACTGTTACAGAAATAAAGCATGAGTTGCCAAGTGCTGGCACAGTGCCAGTGATGCCAAGCTTGGTCATGGCTTACCACTAGTACAGCCATCTCCAGGTGAAGCCTGGACCTTTTGTAGGTCTCAGATCCCTGCTACAAGGATAGAAATCTTAAATATAACACCTTTGTCAACTTCCAAACTAAAAAAATCTCTCTCTAGTTAAAAAAATCGAAGATGTTTTTAGTTCCTTCCATAAAGATGTTACATAGCATTACTGCATGCTATGCAGCAGTTCTGCTCCAGAAATAGAGGCAATTCCACTGTGAAAAAAGTATTCCTTATATTAGGTCAGTCATCTGGGGCTTTGGGGGAGTCCATATAGATCATATTTTTATGCATGGTACCGTTTGTCTTAATGGAAAAGAATTTTACTACTTGATCAGTTACTGAATAAGAAGACCACAAATATGTCATTATATTTTTGCATAAAAGGATGTGAAGCTCAGAAATGGGGCCCTTCCTGTAGCTCCCACTGCCCTTCCTGCACAAACAACGGCATTTGTCATGAAGATACTGGGGAATGCATCTGTCCTCCAGGTTTTATGGGAAAAACATGTGAGAAAGGTAGGCAAATATTATTTTCATGGATTTCTTATTAATTTATTCACAGTAGCAAAACTTGGCAGATTATTGAGGGAAGCATCAAATGGAGTAGCCTCATTTTGCTCTTTATAACTATAGCATTAACTGCTGGTGCTGAAGACAGGACAGTGTTGGCCGAGACGAACCCTAAATTAGTGAGGCTGTTCTTGTAGTTGTGATTTAACTGTGCCCTCTCTTCTCCCATATTAGAGATTATGTTGCCAGGGAAGGTGAATGTTTCCAACTCTTCTTGATCAATACACACTGGGACAGTGTGCTAGACAATCTCAACCAGGCTCTCCTTCCCATGAGAGGCTGGACCAAATGATCCTTAGAGGTCCCTTCCAACCTGGGCTGTTTTATGATTATCCTGAAATTCAGTATGCTTGAAGCTACTGACAGACTGTTAAATGCATTTCAAAACGTGGTCTTAAGGATACACTGGCACGGGGAAACGAAGCCATGTGTTACAGGTTCCTTGGCTACTTCTGAGCAAGCTGCTAACACACTCACAGGATGATTTGTCTCTGTAGGGACAGACCAATAGTATACATCTGTTTGTGTGTATCTGTGTCTGTGACAATTAGTTCGGATTCTGAAATAATTATAGGATTAATCTGATCTCTCCAAGCTGGTTTTGAGTCCAATGCTAAATATGTGTCCTAATATTTTGACTGAATTGCAATACTGCAAATACTGGAGTTAAGCTATTGGAATAGTTGACATCTGAATCACTCTGTAACACTGATCATATCAGAAAAGCAAAACCTTGAGCTTGGAAGTTGCATATGCACTGACCTCTAAAGAAGAATTTTCATGGGACTGTTTGTCCATTTTATATTAAAAAGGCTTATAAACACGGTTTCTTGCTGAAGCTCTGTCCCCACATATCCAAAGCTATGGGTGCTTTGCTGATGGGTCCTCACATGGGACAAAGTTATGTTTGTTTCTGCTGCCTGAACTTACCCATTAGTGCAACTGTGGCTGACATTATGGATGTTAATATATCTGGTATCTGAATAGTAAAAATGCTATTATTTTTTTTTTTTAATTCATGTTTTCGGTTGTCTAAAGCTGCATCATTAGAAGCATTGCCTCTTTTGAGGACTTACTGCTGTTGGGCTATTCTTTTCCTCTCTCCCTTCAACAGCTTGTGGAGCCAATACATTTGGCAAAACATGTGAAGAGACCTGTAAAGAAAACTATGGCTGCAGAAACTATATGTTCTGTCTACCAGATCCATACGGTTGCTCTTGTGCCACAGGATGGATGGGACTGGAATGTGATAAAGGTAAAGGATATGAAGAACGGTGAAGCGTCCTTGATGTGCTGCACATAGGAAATATAAAAGGGGATGGAAAGAGCAGAGTAAGATACGGGATTTTTTTACATTCTGAAAAAGAGGGATAATAATATTTACCCATCTCAGAAGACCATGTTAGATTCTCAGAAGAATGACACAATAAAGTTAAAAACTATTCAAATTATGCTGTGAAATGAATTTATGTTCTACTGAGGCATTAAAATCCTCCAACAGCTACAGTCCTGCTGTATTTCTATAAGACAAACTGAGCAGTTCAGTGCCAAACATATATCCATTGCTGAGCAATACTGAGCATAATCACCCTCGTTCATTTCAGTTAAACTACAGTCTCTCTGTGACAGAAAGCACATCTTCCTTTATGAATATGTGCCATCTTGTTCAGTAGTGACACTGCCACAGTGCAAGTGAAAAAAAGCAGTAGAAACTTCCACATTGGCGTCTAGTCTAAAAATGACAAGCATGGATGCAAATGTGCTCTAATTTGTTGATGCTGGTGTGTTCTCAGGATGCTCTGTTGATGACTTAGTGCTAGCACATATAGTTTCAAACTAATGCTCACTGAGGGAACTAAACCCTCCTGGAGAATTGATGCATGAGATTGAAAACTAATGGAAGACATATTCTAGTACCTCTACACTAACTGGAAACATGTCCTTTCAGAGTGCAAACCTGGTTTTTATGGGTCGGATTGCAAACTCAAATGTAATTGTCACAATGGAGGGACATGTGACAGATTTAAGGGCTGCATCTGCTCCCTGGGATGGCATGGTCTGCAATGTGAAAAAGAAGGTAAAGCAAGGTAACACGGTAGTAAATGGCTTTTCCCAGTGTAACTGAAACAGGTCTTCATGCTGGTACAGCATTTCCACTCCAGGCGGGTATCCTTGCTCTCTCAATTACATCCCAGGGACCCAGGCACTTCTGTGAATCTTGGTTGCAATGCAGTGTTTTTCTGCTTCTGCCCCATATTCTGCATTTAGCAGGCTGGCACGCTACCATTTCATCTGATTTTTTTTTTTCATTGAGATAGATTTGCAAACCTCACTCCATAGGATTTGACACTGACCTTAATATCAGTTACTGACAGAAGATACACATCCTACTTGCATGATCAGCTTTTGGATAGGCTCATGATACTTTATCTACCTCTTATTCATCGGCATACACTCCTATGCTATGCACCTCATGATCTGAAATCTATGACAGACACCAAGACAAGCCCAGAGTTTAAAACAGTCTCTCTGAGACAGAGTTAAGCTTGCAAAGCTGAATATATCTCATTCAGAATCTCTCTGGATTCAGGCAAGATCACATACAATATTTGATAAGATGCACTCAGTATCTATTATTTCTGCTTGATAAATACAGTGAAAAACCCACTGTTAACTTCTAAAAGCTTTTTAGTGCAAAAACAAACAGAGAAAGAAGACCGTGATCCAACCAGTCAAACTACACTGTTGTGACCTAACTGCTCTTATAAACAGAAAAAATGGAGAGCCAGTAGATACTGTACATACAGTACAAAATGTGTACATGATTTTGCCATAGCTAGACTGTCTATGCCTAGAATGTCAGCCAGAGAGAGAGGGGAGGTGAGTGGTGGAAAGGAGGGGAGGGAAGAGAGAGAAGAACGGACAGAGGACTTGTCCTTCTCACATGATGTAACCGTGCTGACTCTGGTAAGCGTGATCCTTGTGTATGCCCACATGAGGGTGGAGGGAGAACTAGACGCCTGTGCTCATCGCACACCTCAACCTCTTTTGGTGCTGCCTTTTTAAAGTTCTCCTTGAAGGCTGACATTAAAATTTTCTGTATCTTCTATAGGTTCAGCAGATCTTTCACCTCAGATAGAAAACTTACTAGATCCCGTAGAACTCAATTCTGGTGTCGAGTTCAAGCCCTTTTGTATAGCAACTGGGATGCCACTTCCTAAATCTGAAGAATTTAAACTTTTGAAGCAAGATGGAACTGTCCTAAGGGTAGGCTGCTGATGAACTGCTTCCTGTTATTTCGGATGTTAATATTGACTTTATCTGCAGTTATTGCACACTATATTTTTCAAGCATAATGTGACATTTAATATTCTGAGATACTTCATGAACTCATGAACTGAACCACATACGAAACCATGGAACTTACCATTGTAGACCATTTCTATTGAAATCACTAAACTCTAGATGAGTTTCTAAATTATGAGGAAGTGTTATGGGAATATTCCTAAATGACAACATTTTTGGGGCCCTGTACATGTTCTGTCGTTCCAGCCTGCCCTGATTGTTACCAGCAATCGCTCTGAAGCCATGTTCACAATTAATCGAATCCAGCCCCGTGATACAGGAACCTGGGTCTGCAGTGTGCAGACAGTAGCAGGAATGGCAGAGAAAGCATTTCAAGTTACAGTCAAAGGTAAAAGCATTAATCTCTTCAAATGTCTTTGTCTCTCTGCTTTAAGGGCAGCTTTATACTCTAACATGGGAGAGCTATCTGTTCTCTGCACTGCAGGTCAACATCTGGATAAATATCTATGGTCAGAATACAAACAGAAACCCTTTATACGCAACATACTAATTATGTGTATTGAAAAAAAATAAGTGTGATGGTGAGGATTAGAAGAAAATCCAAGGGTTTCTTTGAAACATCTAAACTGTCAGCTTAAGGGTGTAAACTTCTGTCGACTTCATAAGAGTTTTGAAGAACATCTTGGATTTTCCTACAGATCTAGGAAGACACTAGAGTTTTACTGATATAGGGACTTAAAAGTCTGGTTTAATTCTTGTGTTCTTGCTCAGTTCCTCCTGTGCCACAGTATGCTCCAAGGCTGACAGACAGTGGACATAATTTTCTCATAATTGATATCAATGCTGACTTACATCTTGGAGATGGACCTGTTGTGTCAACAAAACTCCTATACAAGCCAGCAAAACATTATCAGTCCTGGATGTCTGTGGAAGGTAAGAGCACGTTCTTTAATTCCCTTAAACACAAACTTCAGCTGCATCCTGAAATATAATGTGGGGTCTGCTCTTCACTAAACTCAAGATAGTCTACAACACGTAAAACTTAAATCTTGTATGAATGGATGCATGACTTTTTGCATATCAGGATGTATAATGTTAATATGGATGCGGTACACCAGCAGTAGTCAAAAGCTTATATTCAGTTTTCAGTAACCAAGGGGTTACCCTCTCCTTCCTTAAGATAAACAGTACTGAGTGTTGGGCCCAGCTGTTGAAAACTCCCATGTAAATAGCAGGTTTTCAAAAGTAGTGAGCAGTATGGAGATGTAGCACCTGCAATCTTCCTTCACATCTATTGCTCTCTCTAGTGAGACAAATATCTTATCCAAATACTTATCAGGAATGGTAAGGGTAAAATCAAACCTGCTTGTGAGTTAGATGACCTCCTCCAGTTCTGTTTTAACATTTTATGCAAGGCCTAAAATATTATAAGAAACATCATAGGAACTTTAGAAAGTAACAAACAACTCTTGTAGCTAATTCAAGATAACCCAGGATCTGCATACGCAATGCACGTTGCCTAAGCAACCAGTCATGTTCTGTCCTGAGGGAAGCGTAGATGAAAATATCCTTTTGGCTGGGTTGAAGCTCAACTTAAAAATAAGAATTTTATATTTCTAAACAGTTTGTCTTGGTAAATCAGGAACAAAAGAACATCCTGGGTATCTTACCTTCTACGGTTAGTGGTGCAGGAATATTTTCCAAACCTTTTCTTCCTTAAGATTTTTCAGCATGGACTGTGGCTTTACTTTCTCCTTTCATTGTCAGTAAAAGGCACGACCAAAAGACTGGACAACCTGGAACCAAAAACAGAGTATCTGTTTTGTGTTCAGCTGAGTCGGCAAGGGGAAGGTGGGGAAGGCCATCCTGGACCACAGGCTAGATTCACAACAGCTGCGCTTGGTAAGTCATTGTCTTGAGTTTTCACAAAAGGGCTGTTTCAGCTGTTTTTCTTTGTGGTCTGTTCCCTGATGTCTGCCAGAGCACTTTCATTTGAGGAAAGAGGGCTGGATATGAAGACTATGTAGAGTCTTTCAAAATAATCTCAGGCAAAGAAAAAAAGAAGGAAGTAAAAAAAATCAGAGGTAAAGAAAATCAGAAAAAGGCAGAGCTATTATTTTCCCTGATTTAGAGATGGGGGATCTGGGAAAGGAAAATTTACTTATTTTGGCTGGCTGTGCAGAAGAGTTGGAAATAGAAATCACTGTTGTAAATAGCAGTTTTTCAAAAATAGTGAGTGGTATGGAGATGTCCTGGAGCATCTACAATCTTCCTTCATGTCTATTGTGCCCTCTAGTGAGACAAATATCTTACCTGAAGATATCTATAGAAATAGATATATCTAAATATCTTATCTAAAGATCTTACCTTATCTTTTGCATTCCAGTCCTTCCTCCCAGTTCTAGATCAGTCCTTCCTCCTATTATTAGATCAGTTTACTTTAAAAGTGAAGATATCTGAACAAGCAGAAAAGCTTTTAGTCCACTGAGGATACAGCCCCAACTGAATACAGACATACAAAATAAATGGGGATTGCACCAGGAACTATCTAACACAAGAGCAAAAGATCTGGCTTCTCAAGTCTAAAAAGTGCATCTGCAACACCAGCTCAGTGAAGAGACCTTTTTGTTGACACCACAGCTGTTAATAAGATACTTTGGGACTATCAACACCTCTTAGGTGTAATTTCTGCCAAATTGGGTGAGGTGGCAGGGAGAATTACCTATTGCCACTCCAAGCTAGAGCAAGTGGTTGGGAATAGCTGGTACCCTATTTTAGCTTGCATACCAGACTTGAAATCTTGTTCCTTGTCTCACTGTGGCTTTTCCAAGGTCTTCCTCCACCAGAAGGTCTCGCTCTCTTTCCAAAAAGTATGACATCACTGAATTTGTCATGGCATCCTTTAACACTGAAGACAGAGGATGACATTCGTGTTGAAGTGGAAAGGAAGAGTGTGAATGATAATGGTGATGAGAGCAGTGTTATTACTCAAGTGCCAGGAAATATGTCCACCCTGATCATTAAAGATCTTGAGCCTAGACAGCAATACATGTGCAGGGTACGGGTGAACACCAGGTCCCAAGGAGAATGGAGCAACTATCTGTATGCATGGACTTTCAGTGACAGTAAGTGGCTCATCGTTTTGTTTAATTCTTCCTTTTCCTCCAGTAATGAGACTGACTGTCACTTAATGACTACATTAAATGTAATCCTTTATTCTGGTAATGCTCAGTTCCTGATGATCACTTCTGGTTGTATTATGAAGATATAGCTCAGTGTCCAAAGAAATTCTGAAGCTGGAAATTATCAGGAACTAATAATGAGTTTTAAAAAATGGGAAAAACAAAGTAAATGCTTGGTAATCCAAATCCTATGCTTCTGACACATGCAGCGTTTCCTCCCCATAATGATGAATACACAGAGTTCCCTACTCCAAAAAAACATTCAGACCCTGCAATTCAGCTATGTCAATACACAAATAGTCAGCAGTTAAAGAAGGAAGAAAAGATACAAAGCAAGATAAAATCCCTGTGAGCAAGGAGTAGTTAGGTGTGCTACAACAAAGACCTATGACCACTCTTGAATTGCCTGAGTGTGAGTAGTTCCTTTCATAATACCACAACAAACACCCCATCTGAATGAAGTAACATCTGAACGGATGTCCATCTGAATGTCTGATGGGTGCTGCTGCCCATACCATGTACTGAAAAGGTGGGCTTCTTCCTCCTGCATGCATTAACAGAAATATCATGGCTGAAATGGGACACTCCAGTTTCCGGAGCTTTGATGCCAAACTGCACTAAGAAAAGCATAAGACTAGTACTGTTTTCCAGGAGAAGATACTTGGCTTAGTAGTCATGGGTTTGTCCACAAGTCTAGCACTCCCCCCTGCTGGTGGTTTTCTGATGAAATTTGTAGAAATGCTGGTATCGATTTCCCTTCTTTCTAACAGCCTGTATCCTGATAGGGAATTGCTCCCTGGAGCAGTGAAAATATGGGACCTGGGAATCACATGGGGATGGTGATTAAGCACAGAAGGAAATTAACCCTTTGTGCATTAATTTGCCTACAACTCAGGGAATTTTTATCTTCATCCAAGGACAGGAGTTTACTGAATGCCACTCCAACCTCTGCTGGAAGTATGGAGTACTGCAATTACGGGTGACAACACATTAAGTTCATAGAACTATAGCATTCAGTTACCATAGCTCATCAACAAAGTTCTGCTTCTGTTTAGCACAGCAAAAACACCAAGGAAAGTGGTGCTTTTGCTGTGCTCCTGTGTGGGAAGGAGAAAGTGGTGGATGTAGACTCCAACACTTTGCACATGTTTGTGTTTGTTCTCAGGAATCCCTCCAGCGCCATACAACATCAGGTTTTCTAACACCACAGACACATCCTCAGTCATCTCTTGGACAACTGCCGAGGGTCACTCCATCTCCTCCATCATCATCAGCTACAAAATTTATGGCAAGGCTGAGTACAACCACATCGATATTATCATAAAGAACACCAGCATTACTCAATACCATCTCAAGGGCCTTGAGCCAAACACTGTGTACCAGGTTCAGATTAATGCTCAGAATAACATTGGTTTGAGCAACCCAAACACATCATTTGAACTGAAGACTCTTCCAGAAACTAAAGGTTGGTTATTCCAGCATGCTGGTGTTGCACAAACCAAGTCCGGTGATAGAAATAGTTAGCTAAGGCAAAGTCGTATTATTAATTTTTTTTTAATATTGACTTTCTTTTGTTCTTAATTTTGGCACATAACACAGCATCACCAAAATGTGATCCCCAGTTCACTGCGTGGTGTTGGTGAAGTCACAACATGCAATATTTGTCTGTATTCACTAGAAAGTGCCCAACAGTTCATAAATTAAATGACCTCCATATAATAGGACTACTAGATCACTGAATGTGACCTCAGCTCTGCTGTGCCTGAATTCAGTGGGACCTGCAGGTGCTCAGACATTTGAAAATCAGAGGATTTAATGTCTGTGGCATTTCTGGAAAACAAAGGGATGTATCTTTCTGTCTTGATACAGTTTACAAGACAGGAGTATTTAGCTATACATTGTTCGTGGCTTTTTCAGAATTATCTGGAAATAACAGTGAACTCTTTATGTGCTTCCTCAACAGCTCCATATGAATCAAAAGGAGGCAAAATGCTGCTTATTGCTATCCTTGGCTCTGCAGGGATGACCTGTGTAACAATTCTCCTGGCCTTTCTCATCATGCTGCAGTTAAAGCGAGCCAACTTCCAGCGCCGAATGGCTCAGGCTTTCCAAAATGTGGTGGTGGGTTTCCAGATTTCCTGTGTCAGTGTGGTTATTAATTTTGGCCCCATACTTTCCTGTTTTTTCCAACTCCTTTTCCTTGGCTTTCCCAAATGTTGTCTTCTCTTCATGTGTGCAATTAGTACGGTTGTTGTAAAGCTTCTCTGCTGGTGACCCCAGAGCCAAAGCAATCACGGTTATAGGGTATGAGGTAGACAACCTGACTTGAAAAAAGATGCACACCTTTGATCCTTCTCCCTTTTCTGCCTTGTCCCACCTGTGTATGACAAGTACTAGGCCAGATATAATGGCCTGTTTTCCCTCTATGAAATTGTGCCTGATTTTGAAAACTACAGTATTTTTTAACGTTGCTTTTGAGCATCAGCAACAGCTCCCTCATGGCTTTTCAACCTGGGCACAGCATGCCATGGATCAGTCAACAGAAACATTATAGTTCTGGCAGTGAGGAAATTGCTGAAGGTTGCAATATCTCATAGATATATCTCACCTATACGTACATACATGTATATATTTGTTTCCTGCTGTAGTCTTTTTATCTTTCTGGTGCTGTTCTCTCACCTCAGAGGGGTACTTCTGAAGCAGAATGGAGAGGGACAAAAAGCTCCTCCATATGGATCTGCATAAGTTGTTTCATAAACAGAAGGATAGGAGGCTCATCCAAAAAGATGATCAGTCCCAAGCCACACAGAATAGCTTCTGGTCCTTGTCCTGAAACTTCTCCCACAGAATTATTTGGTGACAAAGAGTAACTGAAGTAGAGACGTGTCTCCTCAAGTATGGAGGAAGACCATTTCCTCTCTCTTCTGTTTCCTTGCTTCTTTTTTCATCAGTCTCCCTACTGAGCCTGATCAGTACAGGATATAGTCAACCTTAATGTGAGATAAATCTCAAACCTGAGACTTAAAACTCTTTTTGAGATCAGTTTTACCAAATGATTTTTGCCCAGGTCCTTCATCTTCAAGATGATTATAAAAGTGCTCAGGAGGCTTAAGTCTACAAAGGTATTTATGCATAAATTAGGAGCCTGATTAATTTTGTGGATCTGGGCAGAAGTGCTTGATGCAGTTAGTGTCTAAAGTAGGTGTAATTGTCTACTGTATTCTCTCCGGTGTAAGCAAGAGGTGGATCAGGCTCTGTGTGTGTGTGTACGTGTGTGAGCACACATTTATGTGGGGAGTGTAATCAGAGCATTGCTCAGTAAAGTAGAAATCACAGTTAATGTCATTTGCTTAACTTTGTTACAGAGGGAAGAGCCAGCTGTACAGTTTAACTCAGGTACTCTCACGCTGAGCAAGAAAGCCAAAAACAGCCCAGATCCCACTATTTATCCAGTTCTTGAGTGGAATGACATAAAATTTCAAGATGTGATTGGGGAAGGTAACTTTGGGCAAGTCCTGAAAGCACGCATTAAGAAAGATGGCTTACGCATGGATGCTGCGATTAAAAGGATGAAAGGTAGTAAAGATCAGAGACTCTGAGACTAAAGACTTTCCTTAGTTGTTTCTTCCAAGTGTTTCTCTGTTGTAAGAAATGCTTAGTAGTTCTCTCCTAAAGCTTAAATAAATATTCACAGTTGCTAGTAAAAGTGTATCAGCTGTCAGTAGGAAAAGATTTGTACCCTGGCAAAGACTGTATTTCTGCAAGGTCAAGTTGGTTTATATTTCTCTCTAGTTGTTAATATAATTAACTGTTATGTATTTTTCAATACATCAGTCAGCATGAACTTCATGTGTGAGTTCACCTGCAAAGTGAGAGCCATTAAAAGATACCTTTAGTAGAGTGAGAAGCACAGAGCTAGCCCTGGGGCACAGCATTTACTCCTCTTGCTTTACATTAGCCATTGAGAGACAACTGTATCCATGCATCCATATATATATATATATATATATATATATATATATATATACATATACTTGTACACACACATTTGTTCTCATTGGGTATCACTGCCACCTTCCAGAGAGAAATGCAATACTGCAAGAATGCACGTATTTTCTCAAAATTCACTACATCATTATCTAGGCAAATTGGGAGATACCCTTAAGGATGACAACAATTTTAAAAAGTCAAAAGTCTGCATGCAGGTAGAAATAATCAACAGCACTCACCCGGAAGGATTTTTAGGCAGCTAGTTGTCATATGGTCTGCTGTGACATTTTACATTCTCAATAAGGGAAGCAACATGGTATATTAAGATTCTTTCGCTGCAGGTGGCTGCTACAGACATTAAGTTCTCTTTTTTTTCTTCTTCGATTGAGAAGTCTTACTTTTTTCAGTAAATACAAATGTATCTTAGAGTTTTTCTCTTTTATTGAGGCTGGAGCAGTAGTGTCCCAGGCAGCCCAGAGTCTTCATAATTAACAAGAATACAGTCATAAATTCAGTTTGAAGGAAAACATAAATGTGTGCTTATTTGATTTTCAGAGTATGCCTCAAAAGATGATCACAGGGACTTTGCTGGAGAACTTGAAGTTCTTTGTAAACTTGGTCATCACCCCAACATAATAAATCTTCTGGGAGCATGTGAACATCGGGGTAAGATGAATACATATGCTTTAAAAATGAATTTAAAAAAAAAGAACAAAGCACAGTATAGCTCATAGAAATACTAGCTCATATGCAGGTCTTTCTGCAACATTTGTTAAAAAGTCAAATAAACTTGGTTTTAGACCCACAAGCCCACATTAATCCTTCAGAAATGATGTTCATGAATAGCTCTAAATTATCCTCTACACCTGGAAATTATGCTCCTTGATATTTCCCTTCAAGTCTGTTTTATGTTTATTCTTTTTATGCTTTATGTTTATTTATTTTTCACTCAAAGCAGTGTTAAGTGCCCAGATACTATTACTGACCACCTTTCACTTTGTGATATGCTCACCATCTGATGTTCCATTAGGATATCTTTATCTTGCTATCGAATATGCCCCCCACGGAAATTTACTGGACTTCCTCCGGAAAAGCAGAGTGCTAGAGACAGACCCAGCATTTGCTATTGCCAACAGTACAGCATCTACCCTTTCCTCGCAGCAGCTTCTGCACTTTGCAGCCGACGTTGCTAGAGGGATGGACTACTTGAGCCAGAAACAGGTCAGTCTTCAACTCCCTATCCACTGAAGCACAATATTTTATTTTTCAGGGACTACGCCTCCTAATGAAATCAAAACAAGGTTTTAATTTTAGCTCCTGTATCACCCACTGGCTGAGATTTACTTTGTTGTGTTCACTTAGCCCTATCAAATACTGCATCATGGGGAATCAAGGAAGAGGCATTAAAACTGGCAAATGACAGTAGCTAACTGCTTTCATCTTCAGATAAATTTTAAAATGTTTCTGGTTGTGACATAGCAAGCCATTTGTTTTGTGTTTTCTTTTTATCCTGAATGTTTGCAATTTTCAATTTAGCACTAAACACATGTAAAGGTCATAAATACTGTGGTGATTTTTTTTTTTTTAATTTTAGTTTATTCATCGAGATTTGGCAGCAAGAAACATCTTGGTTGGAGAAAATTATGTTGCAAAAATAGCTGACTTTGGCTTATCAAGAGGTCAAGAAGTTTACGTTAAGAAGACTATGGTAAGGATCAAAAGAAACTGATATAGTCTGGTTTCCTTTTTTTTTTGTTTTCTTGTTTCTTTGTGTTTTCACCTGAACAAAAATGCAAACTCATGGGTAGTACACACTGATTATTTAAATGTTATAGATTGACAAGTATATTTATATTGTATTTATTAATATACATGCATTACTTGTAAATCAATTCTATACCATGTTATAATATACAATTTAATTAAAAATTATTTATATTAATGTGGATGGCAGTAGAATAACCAATTTTGCAGCCAGTTATGAAATTTAGTAAGAATGTGTTATAAAAACCCATGTAATATGTACTTGATATATGAAGAGGATATGTGCATGTGGGTGGGTCTTCCCAGCTGTGAAAACAGTATTTTTGTACCAGAAATTGTCTAGCTGAGTCAAGCTGGTCTAATTCTATTGAACAAGGCCAAAATTAGCAAGATGGTAACCAGAGGTATTTCAGGACCAATGAGCTGAAACATCAGCTGTCCAGAGCTAATGCTTTGGAAGATCTCAAAAAGGAAGATGCGTAATAAGCACCATGTAATCACAGACCAGGAATAACACTGGGTGGTAAAGGGAACAGTATTTGTTAGAGGCATCATAAGACATCACTCAGGAATTATTTCCATTTCCTCTTGATGCTGGTTGGATAAATTTTCTATTAGCTTTAATGTGAACTGTCTCTTTGGGAAGTAATTGCACAACTTAAAGAAATAAGTTTATTGACTTGATAAAGCTTACTTGTATAAAGTCAGTTTTCATTAAGGTGACACACAGAACAATTGTTGGGGTATAAATTGCTGTATTGCTCTTCTGACCACCGCCAAACAAATTTTCATGGAATTAATTTCCAGGGACGGCTGCCAGTGCGATGGATGGCAATTGAATCTTTGAATTACAGTGTTTACACCACAAACAGTGATGTGTAAGTATGTTTTCAAGTGGTCTTTTAATAAAGAAATATTTTTCAATATCAAGGGAAGTTTGACAGCCAGGGTAAGACATCCACTCTTAACTCAAAACACTCAGTAGCTGTGCCAGCACGAGTGAGCAACAGAAGCAAAAATAAAACCCACAACAAAAAAAAAGGTACTTTTATTTCGTCATCAGGGTCTGAAAAAGTTCTGTGTTCACAACTGGACAGCTAATTGAATTTGGGCCACTACTTTAGCTATATTTCTCATTTGAAATCAGAAACCTGATGAATCCCTGGGAGACCCAGAGAAATTCAGTGTTTTAGGAAACTGGATATAGGAAACCAGTATTTCAGGAAACTGGAAGTGATAGTTGGCAAAGCAATTCCATAATAACACTGTTTGCTGAGAGTTCACAGTCTACTGAAGGACTGTGGGTGATTGACTCACAATGAATTAATTTTGCTAAAGATCTCATCCTGCTTTCTGATTCTACAAACCCTATTTTTATAAAAATAATAATAAAGAGAAGGAATTGCACTTCTCTGTGTTATCTGAGTTAGCAAACTTAAAAGGTGAAGTTTTGTTGCATTGTGGTTGTATTCCATAATCTCTCTCTGTTGCAGATGGTCATATGGTGTCCTGTTATGGGAAATTGTTAGTCTAGGTAAGTACCTGAATATTGTACTGCACAAATAAACCAATCTGAGCCAGCAGTCTGTTAAAAATGCATTTGTTTGCAACATACTTCAATTTTTTTCTGGTTCATTCTACTAAATTCTATTTAGCTTCAGCATGCTTGGAAATTTAATTCTCACATTCTCAATTCAGGTACCTTTCTAAATGAGAAAAACATAATGACCATTGTTTCATGGCACTATTAAAACCTAGGCCATATCTAAATATGAAATCCAGCATATCACGTGATTTACATGCCCAATACAATGTGTTTTGAGTTTGATGGGTGGCTTGTTCCACAGCCTTCCTGATTTTTAGATCAAGACTTATATTTTAATGACTTGGGGAGGAGGTGGGGAGGAGGAAGGAGACAAACATGTCCTACTCCAGCTATTCTCGAAGGAAAATTTTTGAATGTTAATGTCCAAATAAAATTTAGAGCTCGTTTCTGCACCTCTGGTGATGACGTATGTGATACAGCCACAAACCATCCAAAGTGGATGTGTGACATAGCCCTTGTGACCTGCCTCAGAGTGTCCACCGAGGTCTGCTGGCCTAGAGGTGCACACTGACCGAGGTGCACAGTGTGGTTCTGGACTAAACACCAACTTTTGCTTTCTACCTTGTTCCCAGCCTTCCTTACTCCATGGCTTTGCGCTAATTATGGATGGGAAGCAACACAAACATCTGCAAAAAGGGGCAAAGCCATCTTGACAGTGATACCTTCGTAAGCCCATACTGGATCTTATTAATACCATGCTAATGAGGGAATGACTTCCCTATTGCCAACAGGAGTATTACAGAACCAGTTCAAATTCAGTCAGGTGCAGGCCCTTAGATTTGTAGAGGAATTCAGGCCAGGCCCACGATGATAAAAGTTTATACTCACTTTTATTTTTCTCTTCAATACTGTGCATTAAGCAGTATGGAAACATTAACAACTGTAGCCTCAAAATATTCCTTAATGTTGGACTGATTTACCTGTTACTGAGTCAGTCATTCTTCTTCATGAAAGTACAGTTTCTTTTACTAAAGCACCGTGTGTTCACGACAATAGTTAAACTCTTGTTTTAGGTGGAACACCGTATTGTGGAATGACTTGTGCAGAACTCTACGAAAAACTGCCTCAAGGGTACAGACTGGAAAAGCCTCTCAACTGTGATGATGAAGTGTAAGTAAATGCCTTAGCAAACAAAATGGAGTAACATCTGCTATAGGAAATACATGATGTCTACAAGAAACTAATAAAACATAGATTTCTTTCAGGTAAACACAAGAACTATGTCTAAAAAAATAAAACAGAACAAAAACATTTTGAAAAGGGTACACTTTGGAAATAATTAGTTAAGTCCTTTAGTACCCAGTATACGCTGTTATTTGCCATGAACTATTTCCCAGGCTCTCTGATTCTGCCAGATACCCTGTTCTTTAAAAAAATATGGCTGAGCTTTAGTTCAAAGAGAGTTCTTTGATTATTCCAGAGAAAAGAAAATTATTTTCAGACAGCAATCAGCTGTGGAAAATGTAAGTCTAGCTATGTATAAATCCATTTTCCTTTGAAAAATAGAATGTGCACAATCTTCCAATAAACATGAACTTGTAACTTTAACCTATCTATCTAAATAATCAGTTGTTGGTGTTTGATTTTTAAATGTATGTGTTTGATTTTTAAAGGTATGACCTAATGAGACAGTGCTGGAGAGAGAAACCATACGAAAGACCATCATTTGCTCAGATACTGGTGTCACTGAACAGGATGTTAGAAGAAAGGAAGGTAAAAACGAATCCCTAGAAAATAATTAGGCAATGACAATTTCAGAATAGTTTAGGATTCTTGAGGTAACACATGTTGCATCACATGCTTTCTGCTTATTTCCTTCCCAGACCTACGTGAATACTACCCTATACGAGAAGTTTACTTATGCAGGCATTGATTGCTCCGCTGAAGAAGCTGCTTAAGACAGGACAACTCTTCATTCATCAATGATGTATTGAAGAAAACCAAAATTCAATTTGCTGGAGCCCAAAATGTGATCTGCTGTGTAGAACTGTGTATAGCTCTAACTGTATATAATACAGTAATACTGTTTTACTACAGATATGTATGTGTATATCACACATTAACCTCTGCCTCCACAGGCTGTAGAAGTGTGTATACTGTTCAGAGCTGGAACAGACTGAAGTAATGAAATTTGCTGTTTCATATGCAGGGTTTTGTATCTTCCTAGTCATCTAGATATAGTGCATACATATAATTACTGTAACACATTAGGTATTGCCACCTTAGGTATTTTTGATACTTTCCAGGAGCTACTGATAGCAAAATCAGCATCTTATAGCAGTATTTCATAGGCATTTCGTTGTAACTTTAAAAAAAAAAATAATGCTAAGCTCAATGTGATAATGGGAGTTACAAGCAGATGTCAAATCAGTAGGCTCACCAATGATAATAAAGTAAGACTCCTATTTGAATGTAAAAGTGAGCTAGTAGAAATAATCTCTTCAAAAATTCTATTGACACTCATAAGATATAAGGCATGGTATTGCTCTTTCATTGTCCAGTTTAAGCCAGAGTTTCGCTATATGCAAAATAAGCATTAAACACTTTAAAATATATGCAATCGGAGGCAGCCATATGGCAATTATCATGAAGCACAGGACTGAGGAACATACTACGTATAGTAAAATACATTTTTACAATTAGCCTCAATATACATGAGGCTCATTCAATTTGTATTTCAATTAATAATTTCACTGCATAATTATAAATTACTACCTATTATTTACAAGCAGGGCTTACTTACTTTTGCTTATTTTATCTGTTATGCAGTCCGTAGTGTGGTATGGCCTCTTGAAAGTACTGTACTCAAATGCTTCAGAACTATGATATTTGGCCTGCCAGAAAGATCTTCTAGTCCTTAGGTTAGACAAATAGAGGCAGGATTGGCTGAGCTTCTGATACTAAGTCAATCGTGTGGGATCTTACCCTATTCAAACGTCATGTAAGCAATACACAACCTGAGATGTCTCTATTCAACCTAGACCTCACAGAACATCCACTAGTTCTGTTAGAGTGTCAAATAGAAGAACTGCTTCTATGCTTGCAATGTGCACTGGGTATCCCAGGTTCAGTAGCTAGATTTTATTGTTTGTTATTCAGTGCTGGAAAGCCCAGTTTATGGCAGTAGGTGGCATACAAAAGTTTTCAGCTTAGCCA
This sequence comes from Calidris pugnax, assembly GCF_001431845.1. NCBI lineage: Eukaryota > Metazoa > Chordata > Aves > Charadriiformes > Scolopacidae > Calidris > Calidris pugnax. Next base: position 3,333,586 of record NW_015091043.1, read on the forward strand.
TTAGCAGGTTGTATATTCTGCCTTCCACAGCACAATACATCAGAGCCCATGCCCCCTCTTTCCCAGGTGTCTCCTATTTGTTTCTTTGCTGTCAAGAGCATAATGCTACCAGTGCACACAGTTTTCCATTATTCCAAATACTCCACATCTAACATTCTTTATATGCCTCCACCAAGCACAGTGTGCTTGGCAGGTAAGCTAAGAAATTATCTGAGAACAGACATCACTGGCTAGCATAATGCAAGATTCACTAGACACCATCACAAGGGGAGGGGTACTAAAAATTCCAAACAAGCACCTTTACCCTCAGTAGATTAGCTGAAAAGTAAGGTACAATGACCCTTGAAGATGTCTGAATTCAGCTGATCCACTCAAGGGCTGCACTTCTCCTACTCCTCACCCGAAAAGAAGCACACATCTGGTCTTAAATAATGGGGATATTTAATTCTTACTTCTCTGTGGACACACGGTGCCTGACACAACTGTAAAGTCAAACACAGCCCCTCTCGGCTGCTCAAAATATAATGGTCAGGCATTTGCTGAAACTGAAAGACAAAATGTTGGCTATTACATACATCTCATCAAAACATGTAAATACCCAATGGAAGGAAGCAAGGCAGATGGGAGTAGCCTCTTCGTAGCAGTATCCAGTGACAGGATGAGAAGCAGTGGACATAAACAGAAATCTAGGAAATTCCATTGAGGGTGGTCAAGCTATGGAAAAGATTTCCCAGAAAGGTTGTAGAGGCTCCAGCCTTAGAGATACTCAAAACCTGACCGGACATCACAGAGGACTAGACTAGATGATCTCCTCAGATGCCTGTCAATCCCAGCTTACTGTGGTTCTGTGAACTCTGCAAGGTGAGGGAAGGGAAATGCAGAAAATACGCAGAGGCCCAGCTAAAGAGCATGAACAATTAAACTAAATACAGTAAATTGCAGGTCACCATCTCTCAGAACAGGATGCACTCTCCAAGTACTTTAATGCATAAGAACCAGCTGTACTGAGTTTTAACCTTCAATATAGATTTAGTCATGCAGTGTCCTCATTGTTCAGGGCATGACTGAGAACTGTGAGATCTTGTTTACACCACTGATCTTCTCCTATGGGGTCCTCAGTGAAGAATTTCTTCCTTACCACTCTCAGCTTTCTTTGACGAACCACTGCAAAGCATAACTTCAGCTCAGAGGTAGTGGTGTACAAAAAATGTCATCCATTCTTACATCTTCATTTCCTTCTGCTTCCTTCATACAAAATAAGTGGCAACAGACTTTAAAATCTCTCTCTGAAGGCAGCAGAATCTGAATCCTACCTTAAGCAGAAGACAGGTCATTATACCTGGGAGCATAGTCCAATTTTAGCTGGAGTAGTGAAAATATTTACTTCTTGAAATGCTCTACTTTTGGGGAACCTTATAAGTCAAAGCATATTGCTTTTATACTTGAATAGCTTCCTACAGGCTCAACTTATTTAAAAGAGACCAGCTGATTCTGCTTCAGAAGAGGTCACATTTCTACCATTATGCCTTTTTATGTCAATTAGTATATTACGCATGACTAAGTTTGTTTTCTGCCTCACCATCTGCTTTCAGAGAGAGAGAGAGAAGGAGAAAGGACAGGGGAAAAGAAAATAATAATCTTAAACTTTTATCATGCAGCAAAAACCTCAATTTTATTTCAGAGGCTGAAAAAGGTGAAATCAAAATGTGTATCTAGAACTCCAAACAATCAGCACCTTCACTTACTGTACATGACAGTTTTCAGCTACACAGAGTAGTAAGAATGATTGCAGAAATAATACTCCTTTAACAGAACTGAAAGCACACACGGGTTTGCTATTTAACACAAGAATTTACTCAGTGCATCTTACTTGTATGTATTTTGTGCATTTGTGTTTTCTCCTTCCTGTACATCCTAAGCTTCAGAAGTAAATACAGTTGAGTTTTTCCATTAGATTTTGCAATTTTCCTCTTTTTTACATCAGAAAAATAATTGGTACTGAAGCATTAGAGACCGGTAAGCCAAACTGAGGTTGATTTTCCATCCCCCATCTTGTTCCTTCAAAGCCATAATAATCACTCTTTTCTCTTCTTATTGTCCTCCTTGACCTTCCAAAGGATTAGCTCCATACAAGCAATTGCATCATCCCTGGAATTATGACCCCCAACTAGAGGAGAACAACAAAAAAAAAGTGTTACATTATTTATTTATTTTTAAAAGAGTGGTAGCTTCGTTTATTAAGTTGAACAACTGTTAAGAATATTAAGACAATACTTGGTATTCAGACAGTTTTTGGTGCAACTTCTTAGTATCAGATTCAATGTTAATAACCACATGCTTCTAGCAGTCCAGTATTGTCTGGCAATACTCAGTTTCCCACCAGATCCTCCAGCTGCAATGTCCAATGGAGCCTGGATTAGTAACCTGAAGTATTCAACATAACTATCTTTGGAAAACCAGCTTCTCCAAGTGACATCATTTCAAATCAGAAGTTGAAAGAGTGACAGAGGACAAGTTGATTTTGCAACTAGATAGTCAATTTCTACACTGGCAAATTAAGGACAATCTAATTGTCTCGATCCACTGAAAGCTTCACAAAATCTAAACAGAATAGAGTTAAAGGATCTAAATTACATACGGTTATACATTTTTATTACATGTTTAATCAAAGCTTAAAAACAATTTACAAGTCTACACCTTTTATACAATTCCCATAACTGTAAAAAGTACACTAGAAAGGTTTTAATGTATTCTGGCTGGAAAACAGTGGTAGTCATCCAAAGAAGAAATGAATACAATTCTCTCATTAATTGGCACTTGATGTAGGCATCAGAATACCCTTCCTAACACTGAGTAAACAGAAGAAAACGCTGGCTGCCAGGATTAGCAGTTAGTTAACTACTGAAAGTTCTAAGCGGTTCTTACTAAAAGCCAAAACTGCAGGTTGGGGCTGTCCAAGCAACTTTAGGATAGGTGGAGGGAGAACAGACCTACTATATTCAGCAATCATCTTCAAAACAAATCTGGCACAGTAACAAATCGTCACATTGATTAATTGGGATATGTGTCCTTCAGTAAACCCTATATGATCTGATAAAGGGAAATTAAATCCTGTATGATTTAAGTTGTGTTAAACAAAGATACCATTTTCAGCATAGAAGTTTTAATAAAGGTATATAAGATCTTAGACAAACAGGTTTGGGGGATGGGCTGGTTATTCAGAAACCAAAAAAAGTTGTGGAAGAAAACAATCTGAAAGCATACAGTTCAGCAATTTCATTTGAAGGTGGAATAATCCTTTCTCCATTTTACATTTCTGAGCTAGTGGCTCAAAAAGAAAAAGGTATTGCTTCTTTGCACTATAGAACTGCCTAGGATGGAAGAGACCTTTCAGATCATCTAGTCCAAGCATCAACCTAACACTGACAAAACCACCACTAAACCATGTCCTTAAGCACCGTGTCTACATGTCACCTCCAGGGATGGTGAGTCAATCCCTTCCCTGGGGTACCTGTTCCAATGCTTGCTAATCCTTTCAGTGAAGGCATTTTTCCTAATATCTAATCTAAACCTCCCCTGGCACAACTTGAGATTGCTTTCTCTCATCCTATCACTTGTCACTTGGGAGAAAAGACGAACCCCTACCTCTTTATGACCTCCTTTCAGGTAGTTGCAGAGAGTGGTCTCCCCTCAGCCTCCTGTTCTCCAGGCTGAACAACCCCAGTTCCTTCAGCCACTCCCCATAAGACTTGTTCTCCAGAACCCTCACCAGCTTATTTGCCCCTCTCTGGACACACTTGCTTTCTCTCATCCTATCACTTGTCACTTGGGAGAAAAGACGAACCACTACCTCTTTATGACCTCCTTTCATGTAGTTGCAGAGAGTGGTCTCCCCTCAGCCTCCTGTTCTCCAGGCTGAACAACCCCAGTTCCTTCAGCCACTCCCCATAAGACTTGTTCTCCAGAACCCTCACCAGCTTATTTGCCCCTCTCTGGACACACTTCAGCGCCTCAATGCCTGTCTTATAGCAAAGGGCCCAAAACTGGACACAGTACTCAAGGTGGGGCCTCACCAGTGCCGAGCACAGAGGGACAATCATTTCCTTAATCCTACTCACCACACGGCTCCTGATACAGGCCAAGATGCTGTTGGCCTTCCTGGCCACACTGCTGGCTCATACTCAGCTGGCTGTCGACGAACACCCTCATGTCCTTTTCTGCCAGGAAGCTTTCCAGCCCAAGATTTTAGCGTTGCATGGAGTTGTTGTGATGAAGACCCATTTTTCTAGAAATGGCAGCTACATAGCTCTATAGGGTAAACTTAGATTTTAGCTCAAATCAATAAAGGATGACTAAATCCAGACGTAGGAAGAAGAATCTGCTAAAGGCAGAGTTTCAGCTATTTGAGATAGCCATCTTAAAGTCTTTAGGAAATAACTTTTGATGTTCCCCTTATCCTCACCACAGTGCTGTACATCAGACTGTCAGAGCAAAGGAAGTCAGAGGACATTATAAACTTTCAGATGCAGCGGTCAGCTGCTCCACTGGGTATCAAAGCTCATCAAGGTTTGCTCAATGTGACCATTTATGCATTCCCTGGGCAATGAAGACATGTTAGCAGAACAGAATATTATTTTTTGTCTAGAAGGCTTCACTGATAAAAGCAAATGTGCCAGTTTATTAGATACTCAGTTTAATTTGTTCTAAGACTAAAACAAATTATTTAGAATGGCACAGTCAAAAATATAACTGCAAAATATAACTGTCAAACGCAATGTTCCAGAAGTACTATACGCACTGTAGAACAGATTCATTGATTTGTCTTTGACAGCCAAGAAACTTACTGTAATTTTACTACTGAAAACCCCAGCTGAAGAGTGAATCTTGAAATATATGTTAGAATGCCCCTTCTACATAGGAAAGAAACTGTGACTGTGTAAGAAACATTGACTGTGTAAATGGCTGTGTGGTATATAGTTGCCACCCAGAGTTAAGCCACAACATCTTACACTTGAGGTACATCCTCTGCTTTTACTATACTGTTGAAGTAAAGGTATCCAAGACAAAGCTTTAAATGACAGCAAGTGCATGCCTACCTTTTCCATTTTCTGGGTTACTCCTGTCTCCCATTTCATGACGCAAAACACCAATTGCTTAATAAGAACCTGAGCTCTTACCATCATCTTGATGAATTCTCCTGAGGTAGTCAGCCATCAGACTTGCAAGTGGTCTTTTGTGAGGCAAACCCAGACGATGAGGAAACACTACTGATGTGTCCACTACCGTGTCATGAATTAGCTGGAAAAACAGTAGAGGCCACAGTAATAACTAAACATCCAGTTGGAGTCTTGCATCTCCTTTATTTATTTATTTATTAAAGAAATCCCACCTGGCATCTAAACGATTTCCTTTCTCAATGAGATACCCAAACTAATTCTTGAGGCCCAAATATTATCTGTCCTGTGTTCCTCTATTCATTATAGAAGAGCAATCCCCAGAGCAAAAACTGCGGAAATATTATACTTCACAGTGATTTCTGTACACTGCACTGACACTTACACAATAGCTGTATATATACAGTGAACATGGTGACTTCTGTTTTTAGATAGACAATACCATACTGCAAAGTTTCATTTGCTTTGGCCTTTAGGTATCATCAGTGTAGAAGCCCAAACTAAATTCTAATTCCTTCATTAGTAATAATCACAGAATGGTTGAGGTTGGAAGGGACCTCTGGAAGTCATCTTGTCCAAACTCCCTACTCACACAGCACCACTAGGTTGCCCAGGACCATGTCTAGTCAGCTTTTGAGCATCCCCAAGATCAAAGACTCCACAATGTCTCTGGACAACCTGTACCAGTGCTTGGTACCCTCACAGTGAAACATTGTTTTCTGATGTTCAGAGGGGACCCCGTATGCTTCAGTTTATGCCCATAGCCTCTGGTCCTGTCACTGCACACCACTGAAAAGCGCCTTGCTCAGTTTTGTTCATACCCTCCCTTCAGGTATGTACATTGATAAGATCCCCCCAAACCTTCCTGAGAAGATGGCTATGTTTCTTATGGAATATTGCTGCCTTTGATATTTAATAGTATAATCCATGCATTTCTGGTACCTATGGTAATTACCTGGCAGGCAGCATAATTGTTTTCAGAGATTCTAAAAGCAATACCTTAGCATTTCTTGAATTGTCACTGCCTTTTATGCATTTACCGGCATGAGTTCAGCAAGATCAGGACACATACATTCTAGGGTTCTGTGAACCCAGAGATAAAGACACTGTTATTCAGTGGTGATGTATGGCTGCATAGCCGGAAGGGCAAAACAGCAAAATAGAAAACCCAAATGTCAGAATCTTCACCATATTTGTTTGCATAAACATCTCTTCCTTCTCCAAATGTAGTATTATCTTTAATACAGCTATCATTTAACAATCAAGTACATTTAATTCTTTCTTTTCATCCATGTTGATCTGCTGAAATGCAACATTCTTTTCCTTTTTGAAATTACTTAGAACACAGTAAAGCAGTCACCTCTTAAACTGGCTTTAAAAATGTTATTTTACCTTGAGAGTGAATAAGCCATTTTCTAAACTGTGTCCAATCACAATTGTATCTGCACTGAACAAGTTTAGCAGTACTGCCTGTACATCCCGAAGAGATGTTGTGGTATTCTTCAGATCATCCTCTCTTGCTCCAGAGAGCCTAAAGACAGATTTAGAAGAGCCTCATTAACAGAGACACTGAGAAATACGTAGAAGAACAAAGTTTACAGTGGTCATTCCCCCAGCATCTGCAGTTAACACTAATCAACTTTGAAATCACACAGTGTTGAAGTCAACATAAGGCATTTTTTCATTTTCTTCCTTTTCACCTAGGTAGTGCAAGACAAACTAAGATAAGTGATCTTAACTTAGCTCTACCACTACAAGCAACTGAGGCCGTTTTTTGAGCATGGACAAAAGACAAGGCTCTGAGCAATGAATGTTGAATTAGTAGGAATACATTATGTTGTTTCTCATCTAACTTTTTTTACAGCGAGGCTCAAAACCTGTGTTTCGTCTCACAGCACTTGCAGGACTTTAAAAAAAAACTAACAGGAATTGAAAACATGTCTTCCAGCTCTCAAAGACCAAACCCAATAGGAAGACCAAATACAAGCTATCTGCACTAAATACAGTACAGCTTAACAAGAGCTGGCTATCTGATGGCCTCAAAAGCAGTACAGTCAATTGATGCGTTATCTGAGACATTTATAGACGAAATTTGCATTTGCCTCTATCCCCTTAGAGAATTTAGCAAGTTCTGGGAGGTTTAGTTTAATTTTGGGGTTCTTTTAAAGGAAGGGGAGAAGAAGTCTTCAAATGTGGGAAAAAATAAATTGAATTAGGCAAAGAGAAAAATACTTCTTAATTGAGCCTTTAAGAACAAAAGAAATAGACATTTGAGAGGTATGTTTCTTCTTATATAGTTATCTGCCAATTTCTTATCTAATCCTGAAGGACTATAGACTAATTAGCATACCTTATATCGTAGTCTAGAACTTTACCATCTGGTTTAACAAATGTATCATAGACAACCTGTAGCTTAGCATCAACCACTGTCACTCTAGTTAGTTCCAAGCCGTGGGTTGTGTAACACTGAAGAAAAAAGTAAATTTAACAAGCATTTACACAGCAATGATGTTGCCTTACATTATGTAAGTTGTACAGAAAGCAGAACTGGCTACCAACTCAGCAAATCCAAATTACTTTGCTTACTGCATTTTCCACACTAAAGGTCTAGTCATGTAGAGTAACTAGACTGAAGGTCTAGTCGTGTATAGTTACTAGTCAGAGCTCTGCAGACCTCTGAGACATGAACTCCAAACTACTACAGCTAGGAAATGGTTTCATAAACAGAAAATCAGTTTTCTATTAACTGAACCAAACTTTTCAGGTGGCTCATACCGTCTCGCAGTCCAAAGCATATACACCATAGTTTCCATCAAAAGGTGGTGATTTGGTTAATGTCTTCATGAAGCCTTCCAACTTGTTGCTTCTTCCATCATGAACATGAAGCTGCAAGGTTTGCATTAGTACTTAAGTGCAAGTTTGCTAGACATATCTTACCCAAATTGCCAGACAATTTGTTTCTCTAACAGATTCAGGAGCATATATAATACTTCTTACCAATAATTCTTGCCACATAATTTACTAAATAGTATAAATAAACTTAAAAGGCTTATACCAGACCATTCACAGAAAGCTATGACCCAGCTTTAACTCAAAAGGACACAGAAAGCAAAACTGAGACACCGCATTAGACAAACCTTCTGAAAACATTATTTCTACCTTTGCAGTCTGACATCCGGAAGACCCAACTATTCTCTCACAACATCTATAGCGTTTTTCCATGCCACCAGGAACTGCCAAAAAGAAAAGTTGAAAATTGAGCAGTTTTTGCAGCAACTAGCAATGGCACAAACAAATCAGAACCCTGACTCCTCTCAAATTTCTTTTCCATTTTCTCCTAAGACTGCACTATGGTAAGAAACAAGTCCCACCTATGCAAGATGACATACTGTACATCATCTCCTTCTGAAACAATGTTTTCATCAAAAAAAAAAAAAAAAAAGAATTGCCAATGAATAGGAAAAATAGGAAAGAGAAACTTGTAGTATGGTTGAGAAGGTTCCTCCTGAGGGAAATATTTAATCTAGTTTCTGAGTATTTAAGTATGTCTGGGAAAAGATGACAAAGTTCACTTACAAGTCAGTGCAAGATCACACAATGAACATTTTTCTAGCTTCTTCCCACACGGTTTTACTAACATCAGCTTTCCTAAAGTTGTGACATATTCAGAGAAAACAGACTTTACTAACTAGCCACATTCCCAAAAGTACAGCAGAATGTATCTCAGCTGAACCTTGTACAAAAAAGTCAAAAGTGAACAAGATCAGTGTATGAAACATGAGACACACTTTTTAACAGCTTCTGCAAAGACTGAATGCCAAGGCTACCCACCTCTTTGTTCCAACACTCTACCAGAATGATAGTTGCATTCTTCTTTACGTCTATGTTCTCCTGAAGATGTAACACTGTATACCTCACCACATCTACAGCACACTCTTTTGAAAGCTAAAAAAAAATAAAAAAAATAAAACCAGAGCATATTTCCTAGCTGGCTTGCCATTAAGTTAAAAAATGCTGAATTGAAATATAAGTTATATGAACAGTAATTGTGAAAGCAGATTATCAATACATAAGCAGCCTCCCAAATTAGCCATGTATAAAAATACCTCACCAAACTAGTTCCTCTATAGGACAATAATAAATTGAAGTTTACCAGCAACTTTTTCAATTACTATGTTGAAACAAAAATGAAAAGAGCTATGAAGCCTCACGGTTTAGTTGAAAAGCTTGGGAATTCACTGGTAGGCCAGGCACTAAATACAGAACACTGCTGTAATGTATAATTTTATACCTGCTCATTTTTTTGTTCTGTGAACCACTGACTGAACTTCAATTTTGTTGCAAGCCTACGAGGCACTTACCATCATATACAGCATTTTTTACAATCCCAGTAAGTATAGCACTACCGTTTTTTTCAGGATTCGGTCGGGGGAAGTTATTTTCATTCAATTGTTCCTCAGTCAGAAGATAATCTTTTAAAAGTTCATATAGAGCACCATCTGTAAAAGCTAAAAAACCCACAACCAAATGTTATAAGTAAACCCAAAGCCTAAGCAGTATTAGAACAAATATAAATAGCACTTAAATTTCCTAGTACTTCCAAAGTAAAATGAAACTGAAATGACAAAGGTGCATTATGACATGCAACCACTACACGCTTCTACCTCAGAGCAATTAGAAGTGAATAGAGATGAAGTATTATTCAAAACAAAGACACTAAACAATAGGGAAGTTAATTCACTAGCTACCACAGAAAGGCTAGGCATGCAATATTAAAGAACACACTCTTTTCAAACAAGTTCAACATTTTTCCCCTAAAAATGAGCCTTCAGATGTAAATAAGGAATTGTGCTGGAAAGCCTTGCAGTGGCTAATAGATAAAGCTTGACCAAAACCAGAGCACTATTTTCATGCTGATATAAGCCCATTTACAAGCTTAAGTGAAGAACTGTCATCTCTCTTCCCCCTTTCTTTACCTTTCTCTTGCTCTGACTCAGTGCCACTGGATGACCTGCTGTTACCAGGTTGTCCTGGATGCGGGAAAAAAAATTTTTATCATTTCTTCTCAATTTTAGGTTTCCTATTAATATCCTAAGCAAATACTAATAAATGAAAACACCAATTTATTTCAGTGACATATGGCACTGACATATTCAGTGACAGTGATTTAAACCTACAGAAATATCTTTAGTAAAGTTAAACTAAATAATCCTTTTGAGATGTTTCTTTGATGCTCTAATTTCTACGTTTACAATCCACTTAGAAAAAAAGTCTTAATAGAAAGCAAAAGTACCATGATCTCTCAGCTTTTTGAGAGTCTTCACAGCAAAATTCAGGTACATTTTTTTACTGCCACAATGTTCATAAACAGATTGCTCTTCCAGCAGGGCCTATATTTAAAAGAAAGAAAAGAAATTGAGTGTTAGCAGAGAACTGTATGTTCTACAAAAAGCACTGCCATTTAGAATCTGAGATCCTGAACTTAGAGCTAGATGCACATACTGTCCTAAATCTGAAGTGCAACAGGAGACACAGAAACAGTAGTCAAATTCTGTAGTTATGAAGCAAAGATCTGTGAGCCAAATCAGTGCTCCAACTCAGAATTCAAAACTAATCCAGGAAGTTGAACACTCTTAGGGTAACTGTTCCTGTGGCTACAGACAGCATCTTCTGATCCTGCTTTCAAAGGAGGCATTATTGCTTTTTTTTGGACAATAACTGTTTCCTTCATTTTCTTTCTGTAATGTCATAAGAAACAAGTGAAAGGAAGATGCAGCACCTTTTAACCACAAAGAAGCACACTCAGAACAAGGAGTACATTAATTAATCTTCTGGGGGAAGAAAAATACTTCTTCCCTGGTTTTATTTCACTGTCTACACTATCTATGTAGTCAACAAAAGAAGCTCATTTCAGGCATGAACAGTGCCTTCTAACAATGACTACAGCAATTACAATTCACAGGCTTGAACCTCTAAGCAGACAAAAAGCGAAAGTGGAGAACTGATGAAGGTGAGAAATAACACAGGTGGACATTAAAGGGAAGCTAAATGAAACATTCCTTAATGAGAATGAAGAGTCAGGCATACCAAGTTATGCTGCATAATAGCGAGAACACACTGCAAATGGCAGAATAGTAACATTTGATAGATCTACAAGCTTTCATTCAATGTATAATTAAATACACATACAGAGCCTTATCAGAACACCTCCGAAGTCTTTTGATTTCCAGCACGCAAGAAATTTAGATCATCTGAAGGTTAGGCTCTGGATATTTGTGCCTGACAGGCCGTGTCTGTTGGCTTTAAGCTTGAGTAGCACTTGGTGCGGTATAAATGATAAGTACAAGATCAAAAGCTCAAAATGATTGATGGATTTACAATTGTTCTTCAAACATGGTTTCCTCCCGTCCTAAACACATCTCAAAGTCCTTATTATATTCCAGAAAGCCTCCAGTATTCACAAGAAAAAAATTTTTTTGCATTGGCAAAAGAAAAGCTTTTCCTTTTTAATAATAAAATAACATGTCTTTAGCACTGCTGATTAGCTTCCAAAAAGACAAATGTTTTTACTTGGAGAAGACCGAAAGTGAAAACACTGGAAAGTACAAGATTGACTACATTTTAACTTCTGCTTACTGAAAATCTGAAATATTTGCCTTAAAAAAAAAAATCCACCAAAACTTTGTGCAAGATAAGATCTGTTGACTTAATTCAGAAGAGGAAACTTACAGATCTATAAAACATTACAAACCTTGTGAATAGCTTCATTCACTGTGCTACAAGTCTTGAGGCATTCTGCAAAAAAACAATTGACATATCGCTGTCTTGTCTCAAATGGTACTTTGGATCCTGATTCTGGAACAGAAGGCCTTTTCCGAGTAGAAACCTTAAAAAAACAAACCATACACCCCACCCCACGATATTAATGTGGTCAATATGTAACAAACATTAAGACATTCTTTTGCCCATCCTCAGAGAAAAAAAAAAAAATATATAAAATCAAACGTTGCTTAATAGCTAGTCAGAAAACTGGAGTTGCACATGACAGGGAGCCAGAAACAACCATCAGAAATAGCAGCTATAGAAGTTTTCTCTGCTTGAGCTAAACAAAGTAGTCTTCTGCTCAAAAAATATCTTTATTACCTCACAGAACTTTAACTTATTTTTTCTTACAGAAAATTCTGTCCTTCAGCAAGCACTGGCAGTTCAGTCATGATTTAACTTACACTTTCTTTCTGGCCTTTATTTCAGGCAGTACTTCACCCACAGCATAAACTAAAAACCGAATGAACTAGACAGAAAAAAATTAGTTTAGTTTTAGGAACCCGTAGCCTCTGCTAGAAAATGCAATATAGTTTTTGCTTATCACAATATGCTTATAACCAATGAACAAGTATGACTTAACTGAAAACAAACTAACAATTCTTCCATCACAACCAGTTCAATTAACAATTTACATATTAAATTGCTTACTTTCGTGTAGTGCTGGCTAGTACAACCAAGGAGAATGAAAATACAACTTGCATAGCAGCTTTATTAAAGCACACAGGAAAAAAGTATTTTTTTAAAAAAGCTATACTGGTGTGTATATATATGTGTGTGTATATACTGGTGATTCTGTGATACCACATTATTAGATCGACATTATGAAAAACGGTTTGAAATCAATCGTAGTTTTTCCACTTGTGTTCCCATTCACAGATCCAAGTTTTGCAGCAGTAACTCTACAGTACCTTGCATGGGGCAGGAGTAGTCTTTTGGAATGAACTAACAGAAAGTTCACAGGGTATTCCTGCTACAACATTTCCCTCCAGTAGTATAGGCAGTTGACCACTGCTGGTCTCAACAGGCTGAACTTCAAGCAAATTCACAGAGGCTGAAACACACAGAAAATACAGACTCAATCTAATTCCTAATGGCAAGCTTTATTATTTAAATTACATTAATCTGGAACGCAGGTATTTCACAGCTCCTTTGTTAAAGCCGGTTAAAAGTAAAATTTTTTAAGATTTTCAAATCACAAGATTTAACAAATTGTTTCAGCAGGTCTGGATGCTTCATATCAGAAACATAACAGCTGATATCAATACTAAAAGGAAACTCGCCAGATTTCTTTTTTATTCTTTCAACTCATGTATCAAAAGACTTACACCAAAACAAATGTTTTTCAGGATTTTGGTCAAAACGGTACATGTTCAAAGAACATAGCACAAAATATACTACAGCTACCAAGACTTCAGATATAAACTTGTAGTTTGACAAGGCATCTATCTGCACATGCTAAGGGCTCACCATCATTCAACTCACAACTCACATTCACCACAAGAACAGGAGTAAATTCAAGCAATGCCTAACCAAAGCAAAACAAAGTCAAAACATCTAAAGGGTGGGTGTCAAGAGGATGGGGCCAGACTCTTCTCTGTGGTGCCCAGCAATAGGACAAGGGGCAACAGGCACAAACTGAAACACATGAAATTCCATCTCAACATGAGGATAAACGTCTTTACTTTGAGGGTGCCAGAGCACTGGAACAGGCTGCTCAGGGATGTTGTGGAGTCTCCTTCTCTGGAGATATTCAAAACCCACCTAGATGCATTCCTGTCCAGCCTGCTCTGGGTGACCCTGCTTTGGCAGGGGGGGTGGACTAAATGATCTCCAAAGGTCTCTTCCAACCCCTACCATTCTGTGATTCTGGGAAACCTACGGATCAAGCTGTCATACCCAGTGGTCCAGTGCTTTGAAATGGAGCAGCTGACATTCCAGATGTAGTCTTCTGCTGTTCAGAAGTTGTAATAATAAAACCTTGTCCCCTTTTAACTGCAGCTACAAACTCCATTGCCTCCCAGCGTTCCTGCAGAATTTCTGCATCATGACCCTGCTGCCAAGGAGGCGCTTTGAAAGGCACCATTTCATTTTTATGTACCTGATAAGCACAGACACAAATCTAGAGTTAATTTCAAGCAGTTCCAAATCATGGCAAGATAGTGTTAAAGTCTACACACTGCCTCTTAAAACTGAATTTTATTACCAGATTCAGAGCTCAGCATGCTGTCCCTGGAAGGAAAATACCAAACTGAAAGAGCTCAAGGGTGGTAAAGGGGTCTTAGAGAATTATGCCTGCTATTAACATTTCCACATAAAGCACTGTAAAAGCTGCAAAAGCAACAGCCACTTTGCCTTCCAAGTGGCTTCCAACTTGGATTTCCAAGTACTGTATCTGTAATCTCATGGTACATGACTTGATACTAATCTGATTTTTCAATACTCATTAGCCTCAACTGTCCTAGGCAGAAGCTTATTTCACGTGCATCAGGAACCAACTCCAAGTATTAGGATATTTGCTACAACTTTTAACAAAAGAGTTGATAAAGACTTTTGTTCTTATTCATTTCAAAGTAATTCTATAGTTATATTACAAGACTCAGCCAACCTGAAGTTCAACACGAGTCTACAGACATTAAGTAAAGTTGGGTTGACCTTCAGTTTATTACAAGATTGTAACTCACATCAAATTTTGCCGTGTGTGCAATTCTCCTCTTTTGTCCAGGAGCATTTGCTTTGGTTTCTGATAAATTAAGATCTGCATCTCCTCCACGGGCCTATTAAAAACAAGAACAGACTCTTTGGACCAACTGTTACGAAGTTCTAGACTTCAGTAATACTCATGATCCATTCATTCCAGTGCTTCAGGATGTTCAATAAAAAACCTCACCAGGAAAATTACAGTTCCATCAGCATTAGACAGTTATTTTACAGTCAGAACAGTTAAGCCACAGTGCTTTGAAGCAGAGGCAGTGGTACTCAAAGTTCCTACATTTGTTTATAAGAAAAAGACTACTGAATACACAACTATGTCTAAAACTTTCCTTATTGCAGCAAAAGTAAAAATGGCTACCCCTAGGCAAGGAGATATTCGGAGCAATTTTCTACTTCAGGAAACATGCAGATCACCCATTGTCAAACTAGACTACAGAATCCTAAGTGTTCCTTATGACTTTACTAGCATTGAAGGCCCAAATACTTAACTTTTACTAACACACATTTTGGAAAGAGTATTTGAACTTGATTCTGTATCACATCCTGCTCTCTTACGCTCACAAAAAAACCTCAAGCCCTGAAAGGGAAACAAAATACCTGCTTATCACCATCCTTCTTTTGTGCTTCTCTTTCAAACTCATCAAAAATTCTCCGACACTCCTCTACAGGATCATCTGATTCAGAGGGCTCTGTGTCCTCGCCACTGGGTTCCACTTCCTCAGCTGATGAACTCAGCAGAGTTTTTTCACTTTCTTCCTTGTTTAAGTAATAAGTTGGATATGGGTATGTATGGCTATTATTACCCCCATCCTCTTCTATGCTCTGGTGTTCCTCTGTATTAATTATTATTTCCTTATAAGGTCTTTCAATTGTAGTTTCATCTTTTGACGAGTGTCCAGTACACCAGACAGACTGTGCTACTCTTCCACTGCTCACACAATCTTCATTAGTAGTATGGTCCTGAACAAATGCTTTGACCAATATATTGGTTTCTGCATTCCCTTTCTTCAGAATTCCCTTCTGTGTGTCTGCCTCAATAGAAGCAGCTGAAGATATATGTTTCTTCTTGCTATAAGCAAGGGCATCTCTTTCCTCCAAGACCTTCAATTTATCAGTGTTTACATCAGGCAAATAAATCTCATTTGCTTTTTGAAAAACAGTTCCCTGTTTTCCAGCTGTATTTAAAATTTTGCTATTCCTCCTCAAAGTTATAATTTGCTCTGTTTTTTCTTCTGTATGCCCAAGCATTTCTACTATGGCACTATCATGTAATTTTCCTTCACATATTACAGCAGACAGTTCTTTGTCCCTGTTCCCACTTGTGCAGTTGCTACTTATTCTTGGCTTTTTATTAACAGCTTGTGGTGGCACATCAATGACAAGACTGCATTCCTCATCAGATTCGTCAAGTTTTATTTCAATTTTCACTAGGGAAGGGCTTCTTGACCTCTTTGTGGATACACATCTACTCGTAAATGGAGACAACTTTAAAATCCCATCCTGATTTTCACATGGAACTACTTCAGTTGGCTTACACTGCTGCGTAGCACTTTCATCCTTTGTTACAGGAGAGACAGAGAGTCCTGCAAAATTATTTTGTAGAAAATTATATTAAAGAATAGTTGCTGGGCAACTATAATCAACAATGTATTTTTTTAATTAAAAAAAAAAATCAGCCATTATTTGTATACCAAGAAACAGAAACCATACGACACACATGCTAAAAAATGCAGTACAATGCCTTCATTAGGAGAAAATATCTTACTTTAAGATCATTTTCAAGAGTTAAAGTGTAAAGTGTTTATAACCATTTAACTGGGAAGACTGTACTGTTAGAGTTCCTTCTGTTCCTCAGTTTCATTCTTGACCGAATTTTAATTCTTCGGGGTTTTTGTAAGTCATCTGCCCTCTTAGAGGAAAGACAGCTGTGACACTAAATTAGATCAAGTCATCCTCAACTGCAATCTACAGATTTCAGCTGAGGGAAAAGAAATAATCAATTTTATTAATTATGCACAGGACTACAAGTCTCATTTTCCCCAAATACTCAGGAACATTTCAAGCCAGGCATATTTATAATTGCACACAAACTTTAAGCAGCCTTGAAAGTCAAATTTTCCAACTGCAGATTTAAGTGACTTACTCTTTTTAGCTTTTATAAGCTGTAGACTGCTTACCAAACCTCAGCCTGACACATTCTCAAAGCACTATCTCCATCCTCATATGGTTACTCTGGCAAATCACAAAATGGAGGTTATTAGCCTCCCCAAATTTTACTAATGTATACAGACCCTGTTGTCCAAGAGATCTGTTAGCATCAATTGTGTATTTTAACAATGCTATCCACATTGTCATTTAAAAACACGTGTCACCATTTGATTTCAACAGCAATTGTATCAGTAATTACAAAATATTTTGGGGAATTACTAGAGTGTCATGTTTTGTTAGTGAATGGGATCCTTTCCAGGTTGTCAAAAATAAGTAATTTTGGCATTAACACAATAGCAATACACTAGAACAGGATGTTACCACAAAGTCTCACCACCCTGTTGTTGTGCGTTAATCCTGTCCTGCAGCTGAGCCCCAGGCAGTCTCCCTCTCACTTCCCCAGTGGGATAGGGCAGAGAATCAGAAGGGTAAAACTGAGAAAACTTGTGGATTGAGAAAAAGACGGTTTAATAGGTAAAGCAAAGCTGTGAGCAAAACCAAAGCAAAATAAGGAATTAATGCACTGCTTCTCAACATCAGGCAGATGTTTAGGCACTTCCAGGAAAGCTAGGTTTCATCATGCCTAATTATTACTTGAAGTGTCTCCCCTTCCTCCTTCTTTCCCCCACTCTTATTGCCAAGCACAAGATTGTATGGTTTGGAGATTTCTTTTGGTCAGTTGGGGTCAGCTGTCCTAGCTGTTCCCAGCCTCCTGGCCACCACCAGCCCAACCGGCGGCAGGGCTGCATCAGAAATGGAGACATCCTTGAGGCTGACCAAACACTCTTCAGCATTTAATTAAAACACATCTGTGTTACCAACACTGTTCTGGTCAGAAACCCAAAACTCAGCACCATGCAGAGCTACAAAGAAAACTTACTCCATCTCAGCCAAAAACAGCACACCCCTCTACCTCAAAGAAATACTGGGAGCCACAGTGAGCTGGTAACTGTTCTTACAAAGAATCTGAGAGAGGTAATGTTTCCTAACCTTTTATACAGGTGAGATACAGCTTAAACTATGCAGCAATCCACACTATAGGGTTATTCTTTGACTATCTAGACTCTGAGCAAAGTTTCAGTGTTCAAGCTTGCTAGAAACTGCAGAAGCCATTTAATGATGGACATTGGTTGCTCGAGAGGAAACACCTACAGGCTTAGCCTTCAAGAAGTCAAACCACACTGCACAGCTAGCTACCTGCAAAACCAGCAAGCAGAAGTGTAGGAAGGGAATGGCTCCACACTGGTTTGTTTTTTTCCTGACTGCGCAAGATCTTAGCAACCACCAAATTATCCCAGTATTTTTTCCAGGCTGCAGTTCTTTATGCTCAAGCGCAAAAATCTTTGAGAAAAAAAAAAAAAACATTATAGGTAACTGTGAAAACCCAGGTATTTATTGTGGAAACAGTAACATGCAGCTCCTGCTGGACTGTACAGAAAGAGATTACATGGAGTGAAAACCTGCATGGTGACTGAAGTTTGGGCACTCCCTAGCAGTGAAAGGCAGAAAACCAGTAGCATCTGCTTAAAAAAAACAGACACAACAGAGTAAGAGACACTTTGATGGTTTCATGGACTACATACTTACCAAACAGCTGTTAAAACTATCAATGTAACCCATAGCAAAGGATGTGAGAGACCAACCCAAGTTCAGGGTAATCAGAAAGTAGCTACTTGTTTTTAACTATAAGTTTTTCAAGTCCAGTTCAGAAGCAGGTTGCTTTTTTTCATTAACAGAGGCTGTTCGTATTGCTAAGTTTTGTGGTTCCCATTTCAGTTATTTTAATACTCTGCCCTTTGCCTCTCACACCCATTGGGCTTTACTGCCAACAGTTTCATCACACTACTATTTCTGCTAATGAAATCCAGCATACAGTTGCCTGAAAACACTCAAAGAGGAACATGACAAACATCAAACAAGCTAGCTACAAATCTTATTACTCATTGTGTTGAGAAGTGAGGCACCTTCGGTGAGGCATACTAAAGTTTCATTAGAAAGTGCTGGTTATTCACCCATGTGCAAGCAGACTGACTGCAGACTGCTTATCCTGGAAGGACAGCAAGTGTCTTACAAAGACTGAAAGCAATTTATGTCACAGCTTCTGCTCTTCATATTACAAGGGCTAAAGGTCACGCACCACAAAGGAAAGACGACATCCTCCTACCAAGAAAGCAGGAAGCCACAGAACCATAGAATTGTCTAGGTTGGAAAGGACTTTTAAAATACCTCGTCTAACCATCAACCTAACTCTGAATAAGAACCCACGACTAAACCATGTCACTAAACACTACGTCAACCTGTCTTTTAAATACCTCCAGGGATGGTGAATCAACAACTTCTCTGGGCAGCCTGTTCCAATGATTAATAACCCTTTTAGTGTTAGAATTTTTCCTAATATCCAGCCTGAACCTCCCCTGGCACCATTTGAGGCCATTTCCTCTTGTCCCATCACCTCTAACTTGGTAGAAGAGACTGACCCCCACCTCTCTACACCCCCCTTTCATGGAGTTGTAGAGAGCAATAAGGTCTCCCCTCAGCCTCCTTTTCTCCAGGCTGAACAACCCCAGCTCCCTCAGCTGCTCCTCATAAGATTTATTCTCCAGACCCCTCACCAGCTTCGTTGCCCTTCTCACCAGCTTTTATTATACCACCACAAACACCAGTTTACACGCTACTCCTAGTATTGTCACGGCTGTTTGCCACAGTGGGGGTGTTGAATTAATTCTTTTTTTTCCTCCTACTCCCAAAGCAAGACCACACAGGCCTCCCCTCGTGTCATTCCACTCCCCAGCCCTCACGCACGGTACCGCAGCCCTTTTATTTAACCACCATTCCCAAAAGGCAGGAACGGCCTTCCCGCACCACCTGCCGCCTCCAACAACGGCGGGGAAGCCACAACCGCCCCAGAACCGGCGAGGCCCCGCTCCCTCAGCACGGCAGCCCCTCGCTGCTGCCCCCCACCCACCCACAGTCCCCCCCGGGGAGGGGGGAGGCCCGGCGGGATGGGACAGGCCGGGCCGGCCATCCTCACCCTGCGAAGGGCCGCCGGCGGCTGAGGGCGGCTCTTCGCGGTGCTGCCCGTAGCGGCTGCGGGGCCGCTGGGTGCTGCCGCCACCCGCTGCGCCGGCACAAGAGAAAGCCTTGAAGGAGCTGGCGGGGTTCATCGCCCACCCCACAGCCGCCCCCAACACCCCGGGGCGGCTGCTGCTGCTGCTGCTGCTGCCGCCGCCGCCACCAGCGACCGTCGCGGCTTGAGGGGAGAGCGCGGGAACCCCCCCAGACGCTATAGCGGTGGCGGTCGGCCCCGGCCCGCCCAGTGGGAGGGGAGCGGTGGGGCGGGCGCTGTGAGGGAGGGCGGGCCGGCTTGGCGGCCGGCAAGTGGATGGGGAAGGGGAAAGGATGGAAGGGAAAAGAAAAAAGGAGAAGGAGAGGGCACCCAGCCCGTGGAGCGGGGTGAAGGCCTCAGTCAGCGTTCGGGATGGCGGCGTCTCCAGCGGGCACCCGCTGAGGGAGAAGGAAGGAGGTGCCGGCGCAGCCGTGCCTGGGGCCCTCCGCGGTGAGGAGAGACAGGCTGTGGCACTGGGGGTGACACCTGCTCCTGGTGGGGGAAGTACTGTTTTGTCCTCCGGGTGGGGTGCCCCGGCTGTGGGTGTTAATTTGTGTTTATTTGTTTATAGAATCATAGAATTGCCCAGGCAGGAAGGGCCCTCCAAAGGTCATCTAGTGGGACCTCCCCACAGTCAGCAGGGACACCCCCAACTAGACCAGGTTGCCCAGGGCCTCGTCGAGCCTCTCCTTGAATATCTCCAGGGAAGGGGCCTCAACCACCTCCCTGGGCAACCTGTTCCAGTGCTCCACCACCCTCACAGTGAAGAACCCTCTCCTAACCTCCAGTCTAAATCTGCTCCCCTCCAGCTTGAAGCCATTGCCCCCTTTACTTTGATGAGGTTGTGTGAGCCGATGCAGGCGGGACGCAGGAACAACCACAAAACCATGGATTAAGGCCAAAGAACAATTTAATGTCAATATCTCATGGATCGGGGAACCTCTGAAGCAGCACCTGGGCAGAGGCAGGCAAGCAGGGGATGCAGGCACCGCAGAGCCAGAGTTCTTATTAGCAAGAGAGTCCTTGTTAGCAAGGGAGCGAGAGAGCTCCCACTTGCTGTTTGGGCCTGTGTTTCAAGGATTCCGGCAGGCAGAGTTTTCTGCTGTGCTTTGATCTCTTCAACAGCAGGGCAAGCATCTCAGACATGTTTGATAAGGTGCCCCTGAGTCCATCCCATGCCTGTGTTATCTAAGTGCAGATATTCTACTTGTTGAGCACACAAAACCAAGCAACAATTAGTGTGATAGATGTGTTTTCCAGCACCCCACATGCGAGTCACTTGAGTGTATTTACAGTCCTCCTGCCCAGTCTTCCCTTACTTTCCCACAGAGGTGTTCTGTTTGTCTAATCAGGAGTACTTGGGTCTGGAGAGGCGGTCTGTGGGCTGTAGTGACTGGATCCCCATCATCTGGAACCAGCAGCATGGCTGCATCTCACCTCTGACAGCAAACGTCAGGGAGTGTTCGCTGCAAGAAAGACCTTGAGGTGCTGGAGCGTGTCCAGAGAAGGGCAATGAAGGCGGTGAAGGGTCTAGAGCACAAGTCACGGGGAGTGGCTGAGGGAGCCTGGAGAAAAGGAGGCTGAGGGGAGACCTTATCCCTCTCGACAACTACCTGAAAAGGAGGGTGTAGAGAGGTGGGGGGTTCGTCTCCTCTCCCAAGTAACAAATGATAGGACCAGAGGAAACAGCCTCAAGTAGCACCAGGGGAGGTTTAAGATGGATATTAGGAAAAAATTCATCACCAAAAGGGTTATCAAGCACTGGAACAGACTGCCCAGAGAAGTGATTGAGGCACCATCCCTGGAGGTGTTTGAAAAACATGTAGACGCGGTGCTTAGGGACATGGTTTAGCAGTGGTTTTGACAGTGTTACGTTGATGGTTGGACTAGATGATCTGAAAGATCCCTCCCAACCTAGACGATTCTATGATTCATGGATCCATCTGTCCCAGTGCTCTGCCCCCAGCAGAGTCCATGAGCCAGATGTCTAGAGAGCTGTAAAAACAGAGCAGGAGTATGCAGGTTTTCCCTAGAGTACCCTCCAGGCCTCTGCTGAGGGGGTTTGGTAAGCTTTGTATGCTGAATAGTATGCAATGGCTTGTCTAATCTACTCACTACCCACTAGAAGGATAGCCTTTCTCACATACTTTGAACCTAGCTCCTGTGCGTGTCATTACTCACTTTTAATACTGGAATGGGCACTCAATTGCTATCTGTTTTTTCCATGCTACTCAATATTTATAATTGACACTCCCCTCCCTCCAACACATACTCTTTTCCAGCCCACTTTTCTGATTGCTGTTGTAGAAGCAGTCCTGTTCTGATGATCCTAGTTGACGTACTTTAAAACTCTGGTTTTGTCTCTTGCTTTTAAGTGTAAGGGACTAGAATTGCACTCAACATTCATGATGTGAATTAACCAGGAATTTGTGGAGCAGCACCATCATGCATTGTATGCTGGTCTGTATTCTTTTCTTATTAATTCTAGTCAGCTGTGTCATCTCTACTGTCAACTCATGCAGCTGGGGTGAGCTTCAGTACTGCCCCTAAGGCAAAACTTTAACTTCATATAGTCTAGGGCAATTTCAAAACATAGCAAACACCAAAATAGTAACATGAAAAAGAATGAAGAATCTAGCTGAAAATGTGCTGCTAATGTAACTGTCCCCTTCTGGCCAGAAAAAGGAAATCTGCTCTTTTGGGTGCAAATTAAATAATAACTAAGTAGCAATATAGAAGAAAGAATGAAGCAAAATCTGGCATTGCTATCTCATATTTCTGCATTATGGGAGAAATGATTTTCAGAACTTAAGACATTATAGTTTCTTCTGTGCACAGGATCATGAAAGTTAATAAAAGGATTCCTCGGTTTTGAGCTGGCTTCAGAAGACCGTAGCCAGACAATTTTTCTAAATTGGTTGCATTGCCTTGAAGGTGACACATTTTGGCTGTCATCTGGAAATCCCGGGTTTTAGTGCCCTGCTGCTAAAAGTGTCCCTATAGACCAGTCTCTGCTTCTGATCCTGTGGGTCTCATTGCACCCTAGTTCCCAATATCGGAGTAGCGTCAACTGAAGAATTTTTGCTGCTTTCTGGGAGTGGCAAAGACAGGCAGGATATTTGAGGTTTGGAGTGGTGTGTAAAAAGCAGAGGAAATGGAAAAATTGTATTCTCTTAAGAGATCTACCAAAAGATCTTGTTTTCTCTTAAAAATACCTGCCCTGCTGTTGTTTGGGCTTGCACATTATTGTATACATACAAACAGCGTATACAGGGCATACACAAACTTTCCAAAGTGCACATGTGTTTACATAACTTTCCCAAACAATGGATATTTTTTAAAAAAGATTAGTTAATTATGGCTCAGAAAAAATCCTAATTTAAAAAGTAATTGTTCAGAGATCCATCACTACTTTGCTACTCAGTGTGTGCTGCTGCTGTTAGATTGCTGCTTCATTTCAATTAGTCATTGTGTTTCAGATGTTCCTTTTCAACTTGAGGAATAATGGGGAGCTATCTTCTGACCGTGGTTGTATCTGCTGGCACTTGATTCTGAAGCAATTAATGTTTGACTGCAAACATTTGTGATCAAATTTTAATTACACATCACTGTATTATCAGAATGTAAGGTTTATTCTATCCTGCCTGTCATGAAATTTCAAGTTACAAAAGTAATCAATCCCCAGTAATGTTTATATGAGCACAGTTGCAAATATACCAGCACCTGAGTCGCAGAGATTGTCAATCACTGTTCATGAGGTTCTATTCACTTGTGGTCTCTATTAAGTCTTCATACAAAGAAAAACTACTAAGATGATGCATGAGGAATCAGTGGGGAATCAACTATAGTGATCAGTGAGGAATCAACTCTAGAATTTATTATAGGTAATGTTTCTGATTTTTGCTTTTTCTTTTACTCTATATGTTTGATGCTCTTTTCTTTTCTCTCCCCACAGGCTGCTTTCTGCAGGTCAGGAATGAAGAATCAGGAACTCCCTTCAGAAGGTCAAAGTAAGATGCAGAAACACCTTTGTTGTTCATTGGAATTGTCCTGTGTATGCAGAAGAAAGAACCCTAAAACACAGAACAAAAATCATTACATTATTCTAACCAGAGGAATCCAGTAGAAACTTAACAGATAGCGTTGAAGACAGAAGGTAAATTACTGAACTTTTTTTTCCCCCAAGATTTGAACAGTCAAACTTATAAGGAAATATTTAGTACATAGACTCTTGGTAATGATATAATTGTCTATTCTGCAATAAATTCTACCTTCACTTTTCATTTTAAGCGTAAAAAGTAAGTGAATTAACTATATGTGTGTACAGCCTTTCTGAGGTTTTATCACATTTTTGCATAGTCTTTAATCTTATGTTTGGAGCAGTACATTGCTTTGCTATCCAAATAACGAAGCACAGCACATGACTGGAAAACTTACCATCTTTTCACTCTGTATTTGACATAAAGTATCCAGCAACTTATTAAGAGCATGAAGAAGCAGTCAAGAGCTATACATGACACAACCAGCACTACATTTACTTTACAGTCTTGTTTGGTTTCTTGGCCTGTGTTCCTCTCAGGCAAATCAGCCATGTGTGACACTGCAAGAAGAAACACACCACACCACTAGTACGCACACAGGTGATGTCCTGGACAAATCAATGCACATAGGAAGGGGTTGTAGCTATGTGATTTGCAAATAAAAATATGCACTTCTTAATTAAAGGACTAGTTCTGCGAAGACCCAAATCCATGTAGTTGTCCATGAATTGGCCCAAAGCACATCTTCCAATCCTTCTAGACAGGATTTATATCCATCATAAAGGGTAGTTCTGACAGAAGTTTAGCAGGCCCTAGGGACTGTGGAGATGCTGCTACTCTTAATTTAGTAGACTGAATTTATAGATTGTCTAATAAACTCAACTGAGTTTATTAGAACCCATTTTTTCACCTCTGAGGAGATGGTGTGACCTTAAGCAGTCATGAAACCATTGGTTCTATGTATTCCTAGTTGAATGTGTGCAAAATTCATCAAGACTGCCCTATTCTATTCTCCCATGGCATTTCTTGGAAAAATGCATTGCTTATGGCGTCTGATGTCATTGAGCTCAGGAAACTGATTGTGTGCTCTTTGATGATTAAAATGTCTTTGATGCCATTAAAAAAATCCATCCCTTTTTCACGTTTCCATCTGTTATTTAAATACATAGCTGATTCTTTTGTTTCAAAAAAACAAGTGGGATTTAAAATAATTTGCAAGCTGTTGACTGTTCTAGAAGGATTTCAAACAATTTGTGTGTGGCTGGTATAACACCCTTGATTGCAACTGTTACTTCTGCCTGTGAAGAGGAATGAAACTCAGACCTTTCTCCAAAGAGGTGGTCCAACTGTCTTCTAAGATTTTTTTACTGCTTTTTACTGGTATCCTTGTATCCTAGTTATGGATATTTTGTATAGATCTGAAATCCCCTCAACTTCTCCTTGATCTTGTTATTTGTCCTACTCAGCAGTACCAATCAGATCTTTTGCTTTTAGCAGTAGATACTTTCTAAATGGCAATTCTCAGTCAAAAAAGGGTTGCAAACGGTCATAATGCTACTTTTCCCTTTCAAGGGGAAACTCCCTGTTTGTGCTCTTCTGTGACTTACAGAGGCATCCTCATAAATATTCATAAATTTGGCTCTTGGATCCAAAAAATGTACTTCACCCACTAATGAGCACGTGTCTCAAAGACAGGGCTGGCCTAATGATTTTAATTCTGTGATTCTCAGAGGAAGATGTGACAAAGTCTCTTGATTTCAAGTTTCGTTTTCCTTTCATTTTTGCCCTCCAAATGTAGAATTGATATTGTTGCTATACTGTCTAGTCAGAAGAACTGAACTTAAATCTGAACTTTTGCAGAGTTCTCACCCATACCATGCAAAGGTAGTTCTTCACTGTGGCTCTGTCCAGAATGGGTAAGATAATGGGGTCCAAGTCTGGATTCTGGGAAGGAAAAAGAACAGCTGCAAAGATTATTCCTAAGACAATAAAGCAGAGAAAATAACATCAGAAAGTTCAATATCTGCGATGAAAAGGAGGGAGAGGAAGCATGCCTAGGAAACCTGCTTCATTATTGTCTAAAGTCTAAAAGCTAGAAAAATCAGAAATTAATGCAGTTCACTAGTGAACATGTTTGCAAAAGTGGTAAGAATGGCTTTCTTTAGGAAAAAAAAACCCATATGTTTTATTCTCTAGTTCTTTGGAATTCTGCAGAGATTAGAAAATGGGGAACTTGAGATAGCTGTGTTCTGAACCTAGAAATAGCAAAGGAATGCCTGGTCTTAAGCGCAGTGAAACTGGGAAAATCATGTCGGATCAGCGTGTCCAAACAGGTTTTCTTAGTGTGACGGTAGAGTCCTGGAAACCCCGATGAAAACCCCAATTAGCTGTTACCTAGTGCCTGCTCTTCCTGAGAGCTCTCCTCTTCCTCTTCTTCGGGGGAGGTGACTTGTGCTACAAGCAGTAATAATGAAGAAGCTGAAGTTACACAGGACAGATCTCTCAGGAGTAGAAACTACCTACTGACAAAAATCCCAACCTGCGTCTACATGTTAAGGCAGAGCAATTTGTGCAGAAGCATTTTCCAGATCCGTGTTTGAGTTTTGATGGCTGTGTATGGAAGGCGATGCCTCGTTTGCCCAAGGTGTTAGGGGTGGGTTAAGAGTTTGCACGTGAGACCCCCTTTCACACTTCTTGGCAAGTTGCTGAGTGGAACAACCAGCACCAGTGTCTCCGTCACTTCCTGTAGGCAACGAGGCGCTCAGGGAAAAATTACATTGCTATTCAAGTTGTTGTTAATCGTCCTCCATTCTGAAGTCCAAATTGTTACAGAAATATCAGAAGGGAATGCTGCAGGTAGAACTGGCAAGGGATTGTGTCAATCTGTACACAGTGCCACGTGTGTTGACAGACACTGTGGCCTTACTTGTTTTCTGCGATTAATTTGGATGTGGGTTCTCTTTAAACACGAGCTTTCCACCGTGCTGGTGATCACAAAGGCCACCGGTGAGCAGTAGACAGGGTAAGAGGAGTCCTGAACCACACGGGTCTGATCACTCCCAAGTCAAATGACGTCTATGAATGTATTTTGTTAAAAGGTGGGAGGGCAGCAGGACGTTCAGTCTCCTCTCTCACTGGCCACTCTCTGATTTTGTTTAGTAGGTTGGGACTAATTCAGGATTTCTTGACCTAACTTCTCGCCATTTTGGCTTGTTCTTGGAACAGCTGTGTCAGTAACACAGGATGCAACCCAAGATGTCATTTGAGATGCAGAGCTGCCTGACTTACCTTTTTCCTGCAATTTCTCCATACTCTTCTCTAACACGCCCACTCCATCATCAGTCTGGGATACAGATATTCTTTCAGGTTCTAAATGAAGGCATATTTAGTTAAACTCCTTTGCCATACAAGGCTGGCATTTTTCCAGAGAGCACAATGAGAATATTCGCAAAAACAGAGAAAGCAACTATTGCAGGATTCTGTAACTGCCTACAGTGCAATTGAAATGAGAAGGCCACATATAATATGCTTCTGCCTCTCCTTTTTTATTCATAACCTTTTTTGTTTCCAGCCTACAGCACGCTTATAAACAAAGAGTACAAATTTTGAACGGGCTTCGTACAAGGACTGAATTACTACAGCAGAGTCGCGCTCTCCTCCATCTTCCCCTTCCTGATGCGCGAGAGGAAGAACCAGCTAACAGCTTTTCCTTACCCAGGTATTTTATAATTCCATTCTTTAACATTATAATGCTCTGGCATTACAGACCTCTGTGTTTCAGATCATAGAATCATAGAATCATAGAATTGCCCAGGCTGGAAGGGCCCTCCAAAGGTCATCTAGTCCGACCTCCCCACAGTCAGCAGGGACACCCCCAACTAGACCAGGTTGCCCAGGGCCTCGTCGAGTCTCACCTTGAATATCTCCAGGGATGGGGCCTCAACCACCTCCCTGGGCAACCTGTTGCAGTGCTCCACCACCCTCACAGTAAAGAACCCCCTTCTAATCTCCAATCTAAATCTGTTCCCCTCCAGCTTACACTTCCCCTGGTTGGCTCACCTACCAATTGTGTCAGGAAGTTATCTTCCATACACTCAAGGAACCTCCTAGCCTGCCTGCTCTCTGCTTCTGCCTCTCTTTTTTTATTCATAACCTTTTTTGTTTCCAGCCTACAGCACGCTTATAAACAAAGAGTACAAATTTTGAACGGGCTTTGTACAAGGACTGAATTACTACAGCAGAGTCGCGCTCTCCTCCGTCTTCCCCCTCCTCATGTGTGAGAGGAAGAACCAGCTAACAGCTTTTCCTTACCCAGGTATTTTATAATTCCATTCTTTAACATTATAATGCTCTGGCATTACAAATCTCTGTGTTTCAGATGTTGTTGCCAGAAAAAGAGCCAAGCCAACTTCATCCTTGAGATGTTCTAGAGTCCACCTTCCCTCTGTCCCACCGCAGAAAGGCTTTTCATTCCTGTCCCGTCTATAGGCAAAGGACACGCCATTGCATGAGCAAAGGACAGACTCTGTTCTAACAGGGTCCTAGAGGCATTTATCCAACCCTGCTCTTACAGACTCCCCACTGCATTTGTGTGTGTTTATAAGCCATTGGGTTGGTTTGTGTGGAGACGGCGACTCCACACTGAACATCGTTATTATCAGCTGGGATTGCAGATGCAAAGATCACATTCTAGGAAAGGGGGAGTTCCACCTAAGGTAGGATTTGGAATACCTGATCCTGAAGAGACAGAATACCTAGCCTTTGCAACTTAATTTCATTTCACTGGTTTCTACAATCTTCTTACCAGGACTTTGTTCAACATTAGGAGTATTTTCATCATCATCATCATCATCATAATCATCATCATCATCATCATCATCACCTTCATTCTTCTCTTCCAAATAATCTCTAGGTAGCCGTCCTGTGGAGTAATTCAGAAAATGCTTAGTCAGGAACTGCTTAGTCAAGTAGATGGTTTTGTAAAAAACAGTATTTTCTGGTGGAACTTACCCTCAGGTGAGATGAATTTTCTGGCAGTCTCTCCAACAGTTAGGAGGTACAAAAAGATCAGCAAAGTGGCTTTCATAGTGACAAGGGCGCTGCTGCTCCAGGTATCCTGGTCTCTGCAGCTGCTCTCGGTCAGAAGTGAGATGCACCCTGAAGGTGGTGGGCACTGTGACCTCATCATGGTTCTGAGAGCTCCATGGGGCTCTCAGCAGGAGAAGGTGGACCTGCCTGTCCAGCAAGACCCCACAGACTATGTGGAATAAAGTGGACATTTGCTTCAGATCATGCAGCTGTGCTCTGGTTTCTTTAGTCTTACAAATGGAGCTGCAGTGGGCCCTGAGGCTGCAGGAGGACTCAGCTTCTCCTCTCCCATGTAACTCCTCGCTGTTAAACCATCTGTGGGTTCCTCTGGAGAGGAGGTGCGCTTGGTACTGTCACTTGCAGTAGATCCTGTTTTTTCTAAAAAAACAGCTCTTTCTCCTGCTGAAGAGCCTTATTGCAACATACGTCTTGCGACGCAGCCTACAAGCATAAGGTTCAACACAACTTCCAGTTCTCACCTGTTCTTTTTGCTTGACTGGAAGCTACAACTGTCTCAAACGCATGTTTCTGATAACAAGGCTTTTTTGTCTGACCTGTAAAGGCTCCATTTCTCCAAAAGACCACGTTCTTTGATTAGATAACGCAGAACAGAGACTTCTAGTACTACCTGGCAGGTGCATTTCAAAGGCCAATCCAAGGAAAGGTATCCTCTCCCTGGCCTGTAGCAGGCTGGCAAACTCCCTACGTGGCTGCCACTGTGCCACAGCCTTGTAAAGAAACGGTACGGTCTGAGAATCGTTCTAGCTCAGGTGGACTGAAAAAAGAGCAAAAAAGGAGTGGAAACAGGAACCGCCAAGGTCTGTCCTAAGGAAGGGACGTGGCTCCCTCTGCTGTCTACAGAAAGAAAAGTCAGGGTTTTAAAAGGTAAAGGAAAACATATGTGCTGAGAGGGAAGAGCATTGCAGAACAAAAATGTGAAGAAAACCTGAAGGCTGAGAACAAGATAATTATACCAGGACAACAGAAGTCCGCAGTTTGTAAATACTTATTTAAACAACACTGACATAGAATCATAGAATGGTCCAGGCCGGAAGGGACCTCCAAAGGTCATCTAGTGGGATCTCCCCACAGTCAGCAGGGACATCCCCAACTAGACCAGGTTGCCCAGGGCCTCGTCGAGCCTCACCTTGAATATCTCCAGGGAAGGGGCCTCAGCCACCTCCCTGGGCAACCTGTTCCAGTGCTCCACCACCCTCACAGTGAAGAACCCTCTCCTAATCTCCAGTCTAAATCTGCCCTTTCCCAACTTAAAGCCATTGCCCTTCGTCCTGTCACTGCAGGCCTTTGTAAACAGGCTCTCCCCAGCCTTCCTGTAGGCTCCCCTCAGGCACTGGAAGGCTGCTATTAGGTCTCCCCGGAGCCTCCTCTTCTCCAGGCTGAACAACCCCAGCTCCCTCAGCCTGTCCTCATAGCAGAGGTGCTCCAACCCCCTGATCATTCCAGGTTCATTGGCCATTATTGTTAAATTAGACAGGCACAGAACTCCTGGTAGGAGTGATATATAGATGGAAAGGCTCATTTCTGGCTGCGGGAAGATCAAGGATCGTGACAGAGACACAAGAAGGCAGCAGCCCAGCAAACTATGCGACTGACTCCGCACTGTGGGCTGTCCCCAGACTATCAGTGGGACTGCTCACATTATATCTGGTTAAGCACAAGCCTAAGCTTTATTTTTGCTTCTGTGGGAAATGGTAGTTCAAGTGTTATTGATCTTGTAGTACAGATGTCCAGCTGAGGCTCAGCGTAAACAGTGGCTTACTCATGGGTGGTGTGGAATCCAGTTTCAGGCTGGTCACTAGTGGGGAATCCTGCTACAAGAGCACTTTTAGATCTTTTAATGCTTAGGATCTGCAAGGTTGCTCGTAGAAGAGCTAGTGTCAAGCAACAAATTCTATTTTAAAAGTTTTTCTTTGTATGACATTTATCAAACAGTAAGTAATCCGTCATTTAGCAAACACTTAAATTATGTGGCTGATAATACAGTTATCAAACCTATTAGATACATTTCCTTAAAGAACATCTATTAATTTAAATATTATTTTTAAAATTATTTTTCTCTAAATCAGGTCACAAACATTGCTCATTTTGACATCCTGTCAGTGGCATGGGTCATACAAACCTTGTTAGCAGGATGGTTCTGAGTTTTCTGTCTGATTATCTCACAAAGGCATGGTCTCCCAGCCAATGTGCTTCTCTGTTAATGGCCTGTTTTACACCCCAAGCTCTCTCTTACGCCTTGCAGTTGTGGACCTGTTTACTGTGGACTGGTGTAAAGTGAAGAACAGAAACAGCTCATTTTGGCACCTCCTCATGTCAACACAGCTCCCACATGCTCAAAGTCTTAACAAGGTTAAAGTGGTGGTGGATTAGAACATCCCTGGAAGTGTCCAAGGCCAGGCTGGATGGGGCTTTGAGCAACCTGGTCTAGTGGGAGGTGTCCCTGCCCATGGCAGGGGGGTTAGAATTAGATGGTCTCGAAGGTCCCTTCCAACCTGAACCATTCTATGATTCTATGGCATGAAAATGTAGTGATGTGTATGTTGACAATTGGATTCAATGTTCTTAAAGGACCTTTCCACCCTAAATAATTCTATGATTACATGATTCTGTATTCTATAAACTAGAAAAAACTCTGATGCTCTGCTCCCAGCCCAGCCCCACCTTGCCCTCAAGCACTTTTTGACCTCGCCTGCCAACCATGTCAGGAGGAGCTCAAACACTGCATATCGCAGAGGAGGTGCTCAGCACAAGCTGTTTGCTGGCCATCCTGCTAGGGCTGCAGTGAAAACTGAAGTCACTTCCCTGCTGGGAATCAGTAACCACAGAGCTACTGCCTACTGAAACTTCCCACCACTCGCATCTCCACCCATCGTGAGTGACTCTCACCCCTAGTGCTGACGTGGTGAGAAATAGTTGTGTTGGAGGTGTATTTATAGAGACAGATGGAGAAATACATACTTATGGAGACAGCAGAGAGCATCCACGTGACAGAGCAGTTCCAGAGCATGAAACCTGATTTCATTCAAAATCAACTTTGGAAAATAAGTGAAAGCCGTGGGAAGAGAGGGCTGGCACACGGGTTACCTGCCCACTCTCCTCTCCAACACTGCAACACTTTCTCATCAATCATAGAATCATAGTGGCACAGGGCTCTTCTGAGACCCAGAGAGCTTACTGACCTCCCCATACTTACACACGGAGTTTGCCAGTTTGCCACCATAGCTAAAATTGGCAGATTTTTGAGGCTAAGCTCACGGTTACTCTGTGCTAGACACACAACACAAAGCTAACGTTAATGAGGTGGCCTCTTCCCGGAGGAGTTCCAGTTCCCCAATCTGTCAGTAAGCAACTATTTAGACAGAAAAAGCAACTAAAGAAACTACTTGCTTAGGAAGACATCAGGTAGATGGAAGACATCATCTTTGGAAGACATTGCTTAGGAAGACATCAGATTTGACATAAAGCAGGCATATAGGTTTAAACAGAAGATATTTAGGACTGTACAGAGTGGAAATGTCACATCCAGAAGAAAAATCAGGGGGAATTAAAAAGTTGCATAGTTTGACCCAGGTTTGCGTTCAAAGATCTAAGCAATAGTTTTGCCATCACTGAGTAGGGGATGGCACTTAATTGCTTGCATGGTGCTGTTAATGTTTTAATGGTAATAAATAGTTGCAAGATCTAGGAGAAGGATCAAAGCTGAGCAAATCTCCCTGGGACATCATTTAAGTAAAAAGAAAAAGATTTGCCCTTTTCTGCCTCCTTCACAGTAAAACCATTTAAATTTTGATATTTTCTCCTCATCAGCTCTATATGGGAGATCCTGACCAGTTGTAAGCAAGCCCTGGTGTAGCACAAATCGCAATAAAGATTCCTTGTCAGAGCAGAGAAGGTCAGTGTCCTTCAGAGGACTTGAAGCTGCTGCAAGGGCGGGCACGATGAACACCCTGACAAGGGGGATGGGAAGATTGAGGAGCAAAACTGTGGATGGTGTAACAGCAAACTGGGAACTGGAGACCTTGCAGGGAGCCTGAAGGTGATGTGCTTCAGAGCTGTTCCTTGTCCCAAAGGAGAAAAGTGCATCTGATGACCCTTTCCAACCCACAGCTGAGTTCGTCATCAAGTGCCAAGGTCTCCCATGGAAGCACCACACAAATGTCCAGGTCACTGTCTCACCAACCCTGGCCCAGGAGCAAGGAGTAAAGCATGGGTCCCAGCTCTGACAAGGCATTAGTGTATGCTGTTTCTTTTACAACCTGGCCATCTGTTTCTGTCTGAGCACAGCTTTTTGTTTTCTTTATGTTCTTGATGATACCTGGAAAGCCCAAAAGTCCTTTTGCAGAAGAATTTGAAACCTCTGGGATTTGTTGCTGTCATCCCTCTTGTATCGCAAAGCAGAAAGCCCACGAAATGAGGTAGAAGTGAAGTATTAATCACCAGGAGAAGGGAGGCCTGAGTGAAAACAGAGAAACCATAATTTATGAAGTGAATTTATCCCACAATACTTTCCATATGCTTATGCTCAAGGAGAGATTTACAGCGTTGTGTGCAGTCTTACCACTACTTAAGTACCAACCCCGAAAACAAGCAACATAGTTTCACTGAAATGACTGCTGGTTTTTGCTGGCCTCGTTCTATTCTTTCCCAGCCACTTTTAAGCCTCTGTGTTCCTCTCCCACACCTTGGCCGCCCCTCCAGCTGCCGGGTGATGGGGGGTGGCAGGAAAGGACCCCACAGAGCCCCACAGCCCTACTTAAGTACCAACCCCGAAAACAAGCAACATAGTTTCACTGAAATGACTGCTGGTTTTTGCTGGCCTCGTTCTATTCTTTCCCAGCCACTTTTAAGCCTCTGTGTTCCTCTCCCACACCTTGGCCGCCCCTCCAGCTGCCGGGTGATGGGGGGTGGCAGGAAAGGACCCCACAGAGCCCCACAGCCCGGGAATGGGCCTGGTGGGCTGCACCCCTGCTCCAGGGTGCTGGCTGTTGGTACAGAGAGGGCACAAAAAGAAGCAAGATTTAGCTGGGACAATGAACCAAGAAGCCCAAATTTCTCTTCTGCCTCTCTCAGCACATTGACTACTGTCTCTCTCAGTTGGGCGTGCAGACCAAACTTTCCTCCATCTCACAAAAAAACTGTAGCAAGCCTGCCTGGCGTGTGGGGCTTTGACACTGAAAGTCTTCTCTCGATTACTGGGGGGAGAGAAATTCGTACCTCAGCATGCAAAGCCCCTCTGAGGTCTGCTGGTCAGCGGGGAGCTGTGACACTGCTAGTGCTGACACTGCTGGAACGCATGGGGTGTGTTAATATTTTGATGGTGGTGTTGGAGTTTGGTGTGAGAACTACTGCTCTTGGGTGGAAATGGAACATGCTGATGAAAAAAAGATGGGGGGTGGGGGCATCCTACCCCATCAGGGTAACTTAACTCCTCACACGCAAAGTTGGCCTCTGGCGAAGCCCCAGGCTAGCCCTTGGCATGGAAGGGAAGTGGTGGGACAGGTTCAGCAGTTTTAAGGATGAAGGGTGGAGGGGAGGGGAGGAAGGGTGATGAACCACACATAGAAAGGTGGATGGTTGGCCGTAGATGAGCAGGATCCTCATGGTAGGCACTTGCGCGGGTGAAATGAGTGGATTACGTTATGTATGGCTGGTTCCTACTGGTGAGTGGCAATACAGGCAATACAGATGGATCCACCAAGAGAAGAAAGAAGGACAGGAGCAGTGCTTGCTGGGGTGGCGTTTTTCAGCAGTAGAGCAGCCTGGCTGTATATTTAATCCCAGTACTGGAAGAAGCTGTCCTGCCACAGCACTGCTGCTGATCCAACGCCTTTATCCTACATCATCCTTCACTTTAGATCCCTGCTACGTTGCTTTTCTCCTGCACGGATTTAAGCAGGTTTAATCAGTCTCAGACAGCACTGCAGCAGCTTTCAGGATCCTCCCCTTCAAAAATAAAATGCCAAGGTGCAGATGCACTGAGCTTTCACCGATTGCCGTGGCAATGACTAGGACATGGGCCCTGTCCATCTTCCTGGGATGGGTAAGAAGACAAGAATGCATACAAGAGATCACTTAGACCTCCCTGATCCTGATTGAATTTTTAAAAAAAGGCTACAGAGAAACAGAGAGACACCTGAAGCAGACACCAGTTTCAAGAGCAGTGCTCCATTGTCCTGCTGCTGGCTGCAGCTCTCCAGATGAGCAGCGGGATTGCGGGTATGGGATAATTTGCCACAGGCAAACCCCTGAGGACTGGACTTGACTTCCAGAACAGAAGCTAACACCACCCCAGTTTTCCACAAGACTGGATATTTCTGTTGTGCACGTAAAAAAACGCTTACTTCTTCAATTTTGCTAAACTCATGGGCACAGTGACGCCCAGTGGCTGTGACTTCCACAGCCTGGTTGTACGTGCTGTGCTACAGACGCCTTTTCCTCTCCTCCCTGTGCTGCTCTGCCTCACTACACTTCCAGACCATCATGGCAGCCAGCACCAAAAGGAGGGCCCTCAGCTCCCAAACTAAATGCTTCCCTGTATGCCACAAGCTCCGACAGCTTACGAGGCAGTGGATTTCTTGGCCACACAGAGGCTCCATATCAAAAGGGTTGTATGTGAACAGACCTTGTTACTGCAGGGTGATGGGTCTTCCAGATCACAAAATGCATTTTTCTCTCCCAGTGTCCCTGGGAAATAAGGACGTGGTGTCATTCCTGCTCTGGAAACGGAGACTGAGTCACAGGCAGTCTGTGCAACTTGCCTACCAAAGGGGCCAACAACCGAAGAGGCACCTGAGTCACCCGCCTGGTGCTTTCTCCTTTAAACTGCATTTCCTCCCTGTTTTCCACGCTGAGGTGAAGGCAGTGCTGTGGGGCCGGGTTTGTGTGTTGGATGGACACCGACCTGCTGCGACAGCCGGGGCAATGCAGCTCCCCTGTCAGCCCCACCACCGCTTGTGGATGGGGTGGTGGTGGGACAGCAGGCTGGCTGCCTGCTTGGCAAACGCACAGCTCATCCCCTCACCTGCCCACTAATCCCTTTTCTGCTCACGTACCCGCCTGCCTGCCTGCTCCACCCCGTGCAGGGATGCTCAGGAAACATCTGCTCGTTTTTTGGTGCTGTGTCTTTCTGCGGCTCCTCCCTTTTTCCTGGGCTAGGGTCTCTGCTGCCTCTGCGGAGAGCTCGGTGCATTAAGCATTTTCATCCCACACCCTCCTCCCATCAGGTTTTTCCCCTCACTCTCATCCTCCCAGCGTAACTCGCTGCCTTTCCTGGTTCGCATCCCGAGTCTTGTGTCCTACTGGTGTGCAGCAGGGAGCCCAAAGTGGGGAGCGCTGGGAATACTGGGCTGGTGAGAGAGGACCTCAGCACTGTTTGGGGACACCTCTTCAAAATAAACCCTCACCAAAGCAAAGCTACCCATGTGTGGTCCCAGGGAGGTGACACCCGGCTGCCTGCTCCCGCTCTGCAGACAAAAACACGTGAGGAGATGGATGTCTCTGGGCAAAGAGCCTCCAGCTCGTGCCCGTAGGACCAAAGCAGAGTGGGCAGGTCCTGAAACTGCTGGATCAAGCCTGGTGGATCGGTTGCCATGGAAACATGCTGGGGAAGAGGGATGTCAGCCACGGAACTGAGAGCATCCATACTCACCCGACTGCCAGGATGGGGACGTGTGTGCCCAGACGGTGCTCGCTGCTTCTCCTCTGGTCTAAGGCACCGTTTTATGAGGTGGAGCTCCCAGCCCTCTTCATTTATTTTTTTCCTCCCTCCTGATTTCAGCCTGCTCCCTGGAGACTGTGAGGAGCGAACTAGAAGGATGCTCCAGCGCTGCTTCCAGGCAGAAAGGCAGGCAATTGGGCAAGGAGCTTTCTTGGAAAATATAACACCACTCCTGCCCCAGGCTCCGTGTGTGGGTACCTGCACTGAGCTGTCAGGCACAATCCCTGCAGAGCAGCAGATGAAAATGCAGCAAAAGTAGCCAGGATCAGGACATTGCACCCTGTATGCACAGTGTGGACATGGCTGCGTGAAGAAATAGCACCGGTGCGGTGCCCTCGGGGCCATGCTTTGAAGTGGTGGTTGAGGCCCCATCCCTGGAGATATTCAAGGAGAGGCTCAACGAGGCCCTGGGCAACCTGGTCTAGTTGGGGGTGTCCCTGCTGACTGCGGGGAGGCCCCACTAGATGACCTTTGGAGGTCCCTTCCGGCCTGGACCATTCTATGATTCTATATTTTTTTTAGCATTTCAGAATGTCTCCTGACATGCCAGCATGATGGAGAAGTTAGAAATGTTAAATACGAGCGATTACAGGAGACAGTAAGACTAGATTTCTGAAGATATTCAAAGGTGTTCCCAGCAGATTCCTGGAGCTCGTGGGAGGACACCAGAGCCGGGGCACGTGTGTGCTCTGTCGAAGCCTCTGACACTCTGTGCCTGCTTCTGCTGAGCCACAATGAACTCTGTTCTTATTTTCTCTTTTGCTCCTTTTGAACTGCTTTGAAAACCAGTTTTCAAAATACTGCGCCACACACAACATTCACACACTCCTACTATTTTCATCTTTCAAACACAGTTTGAGGGATGACAGCCAGGAAGCACATAAATGAAAGCTGTGATGTAGGAACAGCTATGTACATATGCCTATTTATATGTCTTGTTTACACAAACATACACATATATACTTGTTTATTTCTGTTTATTTATATAACAACTGATATCTTCTAATCTGTAACTCATTCAAGGGAATTTCCCATCATAGCTCTGTGTGTCTGTTTTGACATTGGTTTGTCCTACCTGCACATCAAGCAATCTTTGGCTGTTTCCCATGCATTTCAGAGCTGACTTGAATGCATGACATATCTCTGGGGTTTTTGTGCTGCAAGGAAGTGCTGGGTTAGTCTTCGGAAATGTTAGAGGGGTGGGATGGGTGGCCAGCCAAGTATTTTATGGCTCTGTGACCATTTGGTACGGACAGCAATCACATTATCAAACCTGCTGAGTGCAGCCATAGGTGCTTAGAAACAAGGGCAGCCCTATGTTTAATTTCCAAATACAATTGATTCCCTGTCGGAGGATCCCATTGGGTTATTTGGAGAATAAGTCTTATGAGGAGAGGCTGAGGGAGCTGGGGTTATTCAGCCTGGAGAAGAGGAGGCTGAGGGGAGACCTTATTGCTCTCTACAACTCCCTGAAAGGGGGGTGTAGAGAGGTGGGGGTCGGTCTCTTCTCTCAAGTCACAGGCGACAGGACAAGAGGAAATGGCCTCAAGTTGCGCCAGGGGAGGTTCAGGCTGGATATTAGGAAAAATTTTTTCACTGAAAGGGTTATCAGACATTGGAATGGGCTGCCCAGGGAGGTGGTTGAGGCACCATCCCTGGAGGTGTTCAAAAGATGGGTTGATGTAGTGCTGGGAGGTATGGTTTAGTGATGATGCTCCTTGTTTGTTGTGTGGGAGACTATTTTTGTCAGTTAGGTTGACGGTTGGACAAGATGATCTTTAAGGTCCCTTCCAACCTAGAAGAAGATTCTGTGAAGAAGAAGATTTTCCAGTTGAACACTAAGGAAGACATCATACTGTAATCTGGATGTTTGGGCACAGTCCTGCAGCTTCATCGGGGGAGGGGGCACCGGGAGGGTCTCTTTGAAGCCAGCAAGTTGTTGCTTGCAGAGCAGCTGGGCCGGTGAGACCTGCCGTCCAGGCTGAGCCATCATCTCCTCTTTGCAGGCACGAAGGGGCTGGCAAGCCAGGGAAATACAGTGGGAGGGTGATGGAGGGCTGCTTCCTCCTGCTCTGCTGCCAGCCCCCTCCCAGCCTGCACCCACCACCTCTGCCTCTGAAAGGAGCCATGGCATAGCACTGGCAAGAAAATCGCAGCCAGAGCTGTGAGGGCTCTCAACAGCATGCCTCATCATTCAGTTGGTCACACTTTTACCAAAAGTGCCTGCTGTCCTGCCACTGAAACAGGCTGTGGGAAGAGGAGGGGCAGGGGCAGGGTGAGGAGAGGGCACAGCGCAGCATTTACCCAATGGAAAGATGGGTCAACAGCCCCCAAATGCTGAGTGCATGCAGGGATGGATATGGCATGAAGCAAAGAAGGGCAAAAATGCTAGTTCTGTGGGTTTTCCTTCAAGAGCTAGATGCCTGGCTGCCTTACCTGCCCTTGACTCTCATCACCTGGGGGGTACCAGGGAGGGAAAGAAGTGGAGGTCAGTGGGGTGGCTGCCCTTTGCCCCTCACTGATTTAATAGGAAGCAGGCCCATAGTTTCCAGAAATTCAGACCAGTGCAGCTCAAGTTGAAGCGTGTTGGAAAGCCATTTCTGCTGGCTGTGGGACTGAGGGAAGGCACTCCAAGTCCCTGATGTGGTAGGAGAGGGGAAACAAAGGCTTGAGCATCACTCCAGGAGCATCAATCTGGAAGATGATGCCAGATCTCCGCAAATTGCCCCATGTCCTTTATTCAGGGGCAAGAGAGAGACCCTCAGTGGACTTGAAACAGAAAGGACTTCTGTAATTTGAGGCTGAATGTCTGGAGGATGTGAGACCGGAGCTCACAACCCATGTGTCTAACGGAAGGGGTCAGAGGACTAGATGTTTTTGAAGTGGTCCCCACAGGCACACAGATTTCTCAGGTGCTCCATCAGTACCCTGCCTGGTGTCCTTCCATGAGCCACGTCACCTCTCTGTGCCTTGCTTTCCCTAGGTATGAAATGTATCAAACATCCAAAACCAGACACCCCACACCCTTGGCCATGTAGACAATTACAGCTGTCACTGCTTCTTTCTTCCCATGTGAGAGTGACCCTGCATTGTTCAAAACTGGAGTCCTTACCCAGCAACATTTAGTGAGAATACGTGAGCTCATGTTTCCAGCTGTTGCAGGGCTTGGGGAAACAAACACCCAGTTTAGCACCCAAGAAGGACTGTAAAGCACAAGCTCACCCCTCTTCCTACATAATTTTCTGTGGATTCACAGCTTTAAAACCTCCCCGAGTTTGCAGTCACCTGCCAGCAGACAGAAGGCTGCGTGCAGTGGGTGACAGCAGAGACCAAAGATCAGCAGCTTCAGTGAGGCCAAGGGAATGATTTTCTTTCTGCAAGACAGAGGAGTGTATCAAATGCTTGCTTCCCTTAATGATGTTTTCTTTGGCCATGGTCTAGAGACTAAACATGCAGCCCTTCCCAAAGGAGGGCTGTGGCTGACTGCACAAGCTGCTGTGCTCAGGAGAAATAGATATAACTTCAGATGGAGAGGTGCAACACAAAAGCACAGCATTTATGCTTTGTGGGGGCTGTCATGGTTTAACCCCAGCCAGCAACTGGGATCACACAGCCTCTTTGTCACTCCCTCTTCCCCCTGCCAGAGGGGCAGAGAGAAGAGGAAGAAAAGGAAAGGAAAGGGGAAAAAACACCTCATGGGTTGAGATAAAGACCATTTAATAAAACAATAATGGAAAAGGAAAATAACAACAACAATAATCTTAGAATCATAGAATTATCTAGGTTGGAAGGGACCTTTAAGATCATCTAATCCAACCATCAACCTAACTCTGATAAAAAAAAAAAAAAAAAAAAAAAAAAAAAAAAAACACAACTTTGCTGGCCACCTGAGCACAAAATAATAATGAGGATGATGGCAAAAGAATATACAAGACATAAGTCACCCTCACTGCCCGGTGAATTGGTTGCCCAGCGTGACCTGGGCAGACATCATGGATTTCCCCCACCCTGGCCAACCATCATTTATATACCAAGCATGACATCTATGGTGCAGAATGGTATTGACCATTCCATTGTTCTGTCTATATTCTTCTATGGGAAGCTGAAAAAAGTCCTTGATTGGTATAAACATCACTTAGCAACAGTTAAACAATATGCATGATTGACATTCCTTTCATACCAAACACAGGACCCACTAGAAGGAAAATTAACTCTGTCTCAGCTGAAGGCAGGACAGGTGCTCACAAAAGGACCCTGGAGGTTAACAGGTCTGCTCCCCTGCTGGGAGACAGACTCGGTGAAAGCATTCCTGACTTGAATGCTCATGTCTACCTTGCTGTTAAAAGCCTCCAGTATGTGAGCACCTTCCTTTTCTGCCTCATGACAGAAAAGGTGTGGACACAGGGACAGAGTAAAGGCAAAAACTTGGAGTGAAAAATCTGGCCTTTTCCATCCATTTTGGGAGGCTGCATTCTAAGATGGAGCCACAGACTTACAAGCAAAGGCAAAGTCACTGTGAGTCTTTCCACTGACATTACTGGACCCTCAAGAAGATATATTCACAAGTTTCTAGCAGTTACCATAGAACCAAAACATTTGAGATTGAAATTAATTTTCACAGTGCTGAATACGACAGTGACATCAGACTTTAATGCAATTTGGAGAAATAATGCTGTCTGTGATGGGTTGAGGAATGAAAAATCTGGTCCTGTGCCACACTGCACAGGACTCCCCAGACTCTTCTGGCTCTGCTGCAGCTTCAC
>NW_015091044.1:0-73537 GCF_001431845.1 Calidris pugnax
ACACTGCAAACACCTGCACATTTACTCCTTTGAGGGAGAAAACCCAGCTAATACCTTTCAGCCACCTTTCAGATTATGTCAGCTTCCACAATAGCTGCTCTCCAGAGCCAGCTCTTCGCCTCCCAAAATGTCTGCGGTCACAAAACGTGCTCTTTGCTGTCCCTCAGCATGTGCAGAGGGATAAACCAGCCCCCGGAGAGGTGACCATCCATTTTCTGTTGGGTGGAGAAACCAGCATGGACTGGCCCTAGACAAGTGATGATGATTCCCTGATGAGGAGAAGCTTAAAAAGGAGTGTGACAATGAAGCAGGTTTGAATGGAGAATCCTGACCAGCATCTGATTGTTCTGGCTCACATAGTGAGGGTTTCACTGTTCCCCAGGGTTTTCTCTAGGCGAGTGACCATGGATGACAAGGGATGTCTTCCTCAACATCAAGAGAAAAAGCACAAAAAAAGCTGCACTGATGTGAATCCCACCCTCCCCTTGCTCCTCCTTTTGCCTGGAGCAGACTGGAAGAGTTGCAAGAGAAGGAAGGAGGACTCGGAGGCCCAGGCTTGGATGCAGCACAGCTTTAATGAGTGTAAAGAGGAAAAGGAGGGGGCTGAGAGGGTGCCCCAGGGGCAGCCACTAAGATGCCGTGGAGCTCCTCCAGGGTGTCCATCTGCCAGCCCGGAAGAGGGAAGGAGGCCAACAGGTTGCCGCTAGGCTGGCGTTGGCAGGCGGTGACAGGAAAAAAGAAGAAGAGATAGAAGAGAGTGGAAGAGGCAACAAATGGACCAAAGATCTAAGTAGAAACCTCCAAAGCTCTATCTCCTTTCCAGCATCATGTTCTGAGGCCTTGGGAGGTTCTTACTCCAGCATGTTGCCAGCAGGTTTAGCAGGGCTGACATCTGTTGCCACAGTAGCGGCTGGTGATGCAGGAGAGGTCACAGCAGGGAGAGTTGATGGGGACTCCGTCACAGCTGAGGATGCTGCCAACAGCAGCAGAGGTGGAGGAGCCCACCAGGGTGTTCTGTGGGAAGGAGCTGAGGATGGGTCCGGGCAGGGTCACCACCACGGGGGAGGGCTGGATGACAACGGTGGAGTTCTGGCACTGCCTGACACAGGGCTCATTGCAGCTGTTGGCCAGCGGGGTCGGGCCGCAGGGCTGGCAGGGCAGGCAGGGCGGGCAGCAGGGCTGACACTTGTCGTAGCAGGACATGTCTCTGGGCCAGAGGTGCACCTGGGAGAGAGGGCAGGGGGAAGCAGAGCACGGGGACACATGAGGAGCACTACTGCACCCAACCACGACGGGAACCAACGCACCTCCTGGACCAGCCAACGCTGCCCACCTCAAAGCCCACGAGACACCTCCACTAAGTCCCAGCCCCTCTCCGCACAAGACCTTCTCTCCCCTTCCCTCTCCCAGGAGAAGCAGCTCCCAGCCCTGGGCTCGCACAGCCCATGTCAGCCGAGGCGTCCATCGGGGAAAGACCTGATCTCAAAGGAGGAGGAGAAGAGGCTTCACACTCACCTGATTCCCAAGGAGCAGGAGGCAAGAGAAGTGGATGAGAGAGCAGAGACTTGCGCTGCCTTTTATAGTCGTCCTGCACTGCCTCAGGCCCAGAGGCACCCTTTGCGGAAGTCCTAATTTTCTGACAAGCTCCTGTCAAATGCAAAACATCCCAGCTAATGGGATGGGCTGTGTCCTGCTTTCCTGCGCTGCCGCCTTTTCATTTCCTGGCTGAAGACACGTGCTTTCCCATTTGAAGGCTTCTCTAAGTGCCGGCATGAGAGGCCTGCCTGAGGATTTCCGGGGCAGAAACACGTCAGCGCCGGCAGAAGACTCAGCTCCAGTGCTGATGGTGCCCTGTGCAGAAAGGTGATGTCACCTGGGTCATTCTTGTGGGCGTGTTTGTGGCAAAGTTGTCTGGAAATGGGCAGCGCTCTCAGGTTGCCCATGGTCAGGATGCCCAAGGACTCCTCTGGGAGAGCACATGGCACGTCCTTCTCCCTTGCTCCCCCCATCTCCCTCTGATGGCCGCTCATTATTGCACACAGGTGGGCTTCTGCTGGCAGGCTTTGACGCTATAGACACATTAACGGTGCTCTCAGGACAGTTTTGGTGGGTTCCTTTCCCTCATCCCCTCTCTGTGCAGTCTCTGCAGGTGCTCAAGGGAATCCATGAGCACTTCTGGGGCCCGGTTCTTCCCTGAGGTTCTTGAGTCGTCTTCTGTTCCTTAATGAAGCCTGGATTGGTCCTTGGCTGTGGAAATTTTTATTCACGTAAGTGTGCGTCATGCTCTCTTGAAGGCACTCTACTGGGCTGACGTGGCAAGAGTTTGGTAGAAGGGGGAGGAAGGCTTCAGGGGTGGTCTCTGATAGGACTCCAGGTGATGTGTCCGTGTCTGCCAGAATCAGTTCCAGTTGGCTCCAAAACAGACTCACTGCTACCCAACGCTGAGCCCATTAGCAACGCTAATGATGCCTCCACGAAAACATATGTGAGAAAGGTCAAAACACTGCGGAGGAAGTGAGGAGTGCACTGAAAAACAAGTGTGAGAAGCAATCCTGCAAACAGCAAGACCAGAGAAGGAGGAAGGGCAGGAGGTGCTCCAGGCAATGATGAAGAGATTCCTGGACAGTCCCTGGGAAAGACCCTAGTGGAGCAGATATCCACACTGCAGCCCATGGAGGATCCCAGACCAGATCAAGGGCAGGTCCTGTGGCCTGTGCAGAGATCTTACTGTTGGGTCAGCCTAAGGAGCAGAAAAGGCCTTGACATGGCAGAAGTGCTGGTCAGCAACAGCTATAGCATCCCTGTGTTGTCAAAACTATTCCTAGGACAAATGCAAAACGTAGCACCACACCAGTTGCTGTGAAGAAACGTGTATCTCTCCCATGTAGTTCCTGGGAAAAACTCTGGTGGAGCAGATATCCACACTGCAGCCCATGAGGTTCCCCGACCAGACCAGGTTTGGGATCTGTGGCCTGTGCAGAGAACCAGCAGAAGCTGGCCCCTGGCAGAAGTGCCTCCCCTGGAGGACCCACACTGCAGCAGTCTTTCCCAGAAGGACTGCAGCCCGTGGACAGGGTCCTCACTGAAGCACATCTAGAAAGGCTGCAGCCTCTGGGAAGGTGTCACGCTGGAGCAGAGGAAAATAATGAGGAGGAAGGAGCGGCAGGAAGGACCTGTTGAGCACTGACAGCAACTGTCCCCGTTCCACATCCCACTGCGCTGCTTGGGGATGGAGGACGTAGAAGAGCCATGACTGGAAGATGAGTTTGTGAAATGGAAGTTTGAAGGATGGAAGTTGAGTTTGTGAAAAACGAGGAGGGGGTGGGG
Organism: Calidris pugnax; assembly: GCF_001431845.1. NCBI lineage: Eukaryota > Metazoa > Chordata > Aves > Charadriiformes > Scolopacidae > Calidris > Calidris pugnax. The sequence continues at coordinate 3,328 of NW_015091044.1, forward strand.
GATGGAGTGATGGTATTTTTAAGTTGCATTTGGCTTTGTCTCACCGTTATGCTGTACTTTTCTTTTGGCACTATGTTAAATGACTCTTCCCGAAGTGAAGACTGTTTTGCCTGTGAGGGGAACTGGTAAGCAATCCCTCCGTCTTTCTCTCAACTCAGGACCTTTTTTGCCTTCCTATCTGCTCCTGTCCTGTTGGGGAGGCAGAGGGAGGGAGCAAGCCGCTGAGTGGGTGTCAGGAAGGCAGGCAAGATGGTGTTGGTTCTGCAACAACTGTGGTAATCAGAAGTGCCAGGAGTGTTTGTCATCTCCATGCTTTTTTTTGGCGCTTTCTGTCTGTGCCATCAGTGGCAGTCTCTTTCTCCCACTCTTGTTCCCCTCAGAGGATGGTGGGCAATGATGTCAATTGGCCTTTGTGCTTGTGTTCCTGGGAAGTCGTGGCAGGTTTACAGCTTTTCTTCCCCAGACACCCATCCCTCGTTGCCCCTCTTTTGCAGCCCATCCCCTCTTTGTGTTTCACAGATAGGTCAGTGCAGAATCTCAGCTGTCTTTGTAGTCCCTAATTTCTGAGGTTCAAGCACTAAAGGTGGTTTCCCATGAGCCGTAGACTTTTCGGCCTTTTCATGTGGTTTTAAAGGAGAAAAAGGTGACTTAAGTGGTAGAGAGAGCAATGCATTTAATTTGATTTTATACTGACTTCACACCACCTGTGGACTAAAGGCAGCTGCTGCATAAGCAAAAAATTTCCTGCATGCTTCTAATGAACTGAAACATCCCAGGTAATGAAATGGCATGTGTTGCTGTTTCCCTCTATGATACATTTCCTCTTCCTGCTTTTATGATCCTTGTTACAGGAAGGTCTCCTGACATTGTTTTCATGTAAGAACTAATGGGCATAAAAGGAGCATTAAGACTCCACAATTTTAATTCTTTTTTAATATTTTCATGCTCCTTTTTTTTATTGTTCTTACATAGATGTTTTCAGAAAGAAATAGAAAGAGACCACACAGACCTTCTCTTCTAGAAGTATTGCATGAAAGAACTTCTGGTATGATGTGGCTTTGAGCCACAGATCTAATGAAAGATGTCCCTTCCCTTGGCAGAGAGGTTGGACAACTTTAAAGGTCTTCTCCAACCCAACCCATTCTATCATTCTATGAAAATGAGGTCTCCGTATGTAGGAATGGACAAAGTACTTGAAGCCACTCAAAGACAGCTAGTTCACTGCTAGAGGAGATTAAATGCTGAAGTACCAGGTGTGGGTAGATAATGTGAATTACGCAGAAAATATTTGGTAAGAAGCGCAAGCAGAATGAGAAGCAAGAAAGTATGTGTTGATTCCTTCTGAGTGAGAAACTGACAGTTAGTACAGGTCATTTGGTGATGCAATAAAAACTGATGGACTCAAACCCTTGTGAGATACTGTTGAAAGCAGTGTGAGCTGCCAGACTTGAGTATCAGGATTGATATGAGCCTGCAATATAAGTTTGTACAGGTACATGGATCAGCATCTTCTACATTATAGAAATTGAGATGGACAATGAGAAGAATGAGTGAACTGATAAATTGATGGATAGCTGGATACACAGATGAGTAAAGATGAGTTTCTGGCTTTGTAGGTCATGAACAGAAGGTCTCTATGCTACAGTCAGAAGCACGCATCCAGATGCTACACATTATAATGCTGCAATGAAATTTCTCACCCAGCAGCTCTTATACCTACATCTTCTGATGAAGGTATATCATCCCTTATCATGTTGCTGAGAAGGGGGAGTTGATGAATGCCTTCTTTAATTTAATGTTTACTGCTCAGACCAGCCCTCAGGAGCTACAGAACTTGGAAGCATCAGAGAAAGTCTGGACAAAGGAAGACTTCCCCTTGGTTCAGGAAGACCAAGAAAAGGAACAGCTGAGTAAACTGGATACCTGCAAGTCCATGGGTACTAATGGGATGCACCCACGAGTTCGGAGAGAGCTGGAAGAAGCCATTGCTGAGCCGCTCTCCATCATCTTTGAAAGGTCCTGGAGAACAGGCAACGTGCCCGAGGACTGGAGGAAAGCCAATGTCATCCCAGTCTTCAAGAAGGGCAAGAAGGAGAACCCAGGAAACTACAGGCCAGTCAGCCTCACCTCCATCCCTGAAAAGATGATGGAACTGCTCATTCTCGACATCATCTCAAAGCATATGAAGGAAAAGAAAGCTATCAGAAGTAGTCAACATAGATTGACCGAGAGGAAGTAATGTCTGACTAACCTGATAGCCTTCTCTGATGGCATCACTGGTTGGATAGATGAGGGGAGGGCAGTGGACGTTGTGTACCTGGACTTCAGCAAGGCTTTGAGGCAGTCTCCCACAGCATCCTCATAGGTAAGCTTAGGAAGTGTGGATTAGAAGAATGGACAGTGAGGTGGATTGAGAACTGGCTGAAAGACAGAGCTCAGAGGGTTGTGATTAGTGGCACAGAGTCTAGTTGGAGGTCTGTAAATAGGGGTCTTCCCCAGGGGTCAGTACTGGGTCTGAAGATGATCAGAGGGATGGAGCACCTCCCCTATGAGGACAGACTGAGCAAGCTGGGGTTGTTCAGCCTGGAGAACAGAAGGCTCTGGGGAAACCTCATAGCAGCCTACCAATATCTGAAGGAGAGCCGGAGAGGGACTCTTTGTCAGAAAGTGTAGTGACAGGACACGGGGTACTGGTTTTAAATTGAAAGAGGGGACATTCAGATTAAATATTATGAAGAAATTCTTTACTGTGAGGGTGGTGAAACACTGGAACATGTTGCCCAGGGAAGTTGTGGATGCCCCATCCCTGGAAGCGTTTAAGGACAGGTTGGATGGTGCTTTGAGCAACCTGCCCCAGTGGAGGTGTCCAGACCCATGGCAGTGGGGTTGGAACTAGATGATCTTTAATCATGCTATGATTCTATGAGAGGTATCAATTTCAAGACATGACTTATCAATGACCTGGATGAAGGGATGGAATGTACCCTCAGCAAGTTTCCTGATGATACAAAGCTGGGAGGTGTGGCTGACACACCAGAAGGCTGCGCCATCGTAGAACAAGACCTGGACAAGTTGGAGAGTTGGGCAGAGAGGAACCTGATGAAATTCAACAAGGGCAAGTGCAGGGTGCTGCCCCTGGGGAGAAATAACCCCATGCACTAGTGCGGCTTGGGGCTGACCTGCTGGAGAGCAGCTCTGAGGAGAAAGACCTGAGAGTCCTGGTGGACAATAGGATGACCATAAGCCAACAATGTCCTCTTGTGGCCAAGAAGGCCAATGGCATCCTGGGGTGCATCACGGAGTGTGGCCAGTAGATCAAGGGAGGTTATCCTGCCCTTGTGTTCTGCCCTGGGGAGGCCGCATCTGGAGTCTTGTGTCCATTTTTGGGCTCCCCAGTTCAAGAAGGACAGGCAACTGCTGGAGAGGGTGCAGCAGAGGGTTACAAAGATGATGAGGGGCCTGGAGCATCTCTCTTACGAGGAGAGGCTTAATGACTTGGGTCTTTTTAGTCTAGAGAAGAGAAGACTGAGGGGTGATCTGATCAGTGCTTATAAATACTTAAAGGGTGGGTGTCAAGAAGATGCGGCCAGTCTTTTTTCCATGGTGCCCAGGGATAGGACAAGAGGAAATGGGCACAAACTTGAATATGAGAAGTTCCACCTATGCATGAGGAGAAACTTCTTTACTTTGAGGGTGGTGGATAATTGGAACGGGCTGTCCAGAAAGGTGGTGGAGTCTCCTTCTCTGGAGACATTCAAAACCTGCCTGGACACGTTCATACACAACCTGCTCTAGGTGGTTCTGTTTTGGCAGGGGGGGTTGGACTATATGATCTCCAGAGGTCCCTTCTAACCCCATACCATTTTATGATTCTGTGATTCTGTGATCCTACTATATTTAGTGTTGGTGCAACCTCATTTTGAGTAGCGCATGCAGTTCAAGAAGGATATTAAAGTACTTGAAAGTGTCCAGAGGAGGGCAACAGAGCTGGCAAAAGGGCTGGAAGGAATGTCCTATCAGTAGAGGCCAAGGACTTTGGGTTTGTTTAGTTTGGAGAAGAGGAGCCTGAGGGGTGACCTCATGCCACTCCACAGCTTGCTGAGGAGCAGAAGTGGAGAGGGAGATGCTGATCTTTTCTCCCTGAAACCCAGTGACAGGACATGTGGGAATGGTTCAAAACTGCAGCAGGGGAAGTTCAGACTTGACATTGGGAAGCATTTCTTTACTGAAAAGGTGATCAAATACTGAAATGGATTTCCTAGAGAGGTTGTTGATACCAGTCACTGTTTAAGAGACATTTAGACAACACCATGCTTTAAATTTTGCTCAGCTCTGAAGTGGTCTGGCAGCTGGACTAATGATCATTGTATGTCCCTTCCAGCTGAAACTAAACTATTCTATTCTATTCTATTCTATTCTATTCTATTCTATTCTATTCTTTTTCCATCATGCCTTCTGATGCCCCTTGCTTGACCAGTATTGGCAACACAGGCAGGATATCACCCACATTATCCTTGCAAGGTTTCAGTCTCTCAAGTCGCAATTGGTGGACCCAAGGGGCTGTGGGACTTTTGCCCACTTTCAAAAGATATTTGCATGATTTTCTGTTGCTGTCAGATGACCTGGATGTTGAGTCTCCCTGAGAGTCTTGAAGAGCCATGGCATTGCTCATGTGTTTGCTGTCGGCGATCAGTGAGTTACCATATAGGCATGTTGTTGTTTATCTTTCTTATTGTCTCAATAAAATTTGATTTATATGCTGTCAGATTCCATTACTGTTCAAACCACACTTTCTCTTAAAAATATAGAATATAATAGAAAGGCTGTGGACACCCTACTCCTGACTCTTGGGAGCCCAGGATCCATCACTGCGTAGGCTCTGCTGTTCCATTCTGCGTGTAGATTTTATAAAAATTTACAATCATTAGTGCAAGCACTTCTTCCTTTTATTCGTCCTTTTCCTCTAATATATTCAACATCACTGTTCTGTTTTCAGAGCAGTCATGGAGAAGTGCAGGCAGAAGACATGAAATAACCTCCTCAGTTAATGTGCTCACCATTTCTGTGTTTCTTTGACCACAGTTGGGTTTGGAAAGCTGGAAGCACTCTGTGGCTGCAGAAGATCAGGGAAGAGTTCCTTATGTCCTCATCAGCATGGCTTCTGGCACAGCCTCATGCCATGAATGGCTCATCTTGCCCAGACCTTATCCCATGTTAGCAGAGAAAATTGCTGGCAAATTGCTGGACCATTTTTACCTTTGCCCCAGTCTTCAAAGAAAGGAGAGACTTCTCACCATGGGATCTTCCTCCAAAGGCCTGAGTCTGAAGCAACCAATTCATGTGGAGCCAGGCACCTTTCAGCTTCTTGATGTAGCTTGGACTGTGCTGTAGACGCCTAGAAAGGACGCCTGGTGGCCAATGGCTGAAGGTGAGTCAGCATTGTACCATTGTGGCAAATCAAACCCACCGCAATCTGAGAAGTCTTAGCAAAAGTGTGGCCAACAAACCCAGGGAATCGATCCTTTTCCTCTGTTTGGCACTCCTGAGACCATGCCTGGGGTCCTGTGTTCACTTTGGGGATCCTCAGTGTGTAGGAAGGATATTGACATGTGGGAACAAGTCCAGCAGAAGCCCCCAAGGCACTCAGGGGGCATGAGGACAAGCCAGGCTAAGAGACCTTTAGGAAAAGAAGGCTCAAGGGAGACCTTCTGGGTATCTATGTGCTCTAGGGATGTGGAAAAGATGGGTCGAAGCATTTCTCAAAGTGTACAGTGAAAGGATGAGAAGCAACGGACAAAATTTAGAACCTGGAAAATTCTATTTAGACATTAGAAACTTTCCTTTTGCTTGTTTTTTTTGACCCTGAAAATTCTCAAACACTGGAGTGGGTTTTCTAGAGATGTCATGCAGGCTCTGGCCTTGGAAATTTTCAGATCTTGGGCATAGCCCTGACCATCCTGATCTAATGAGATTTGCTCTGAGCAGGGACTTGGAATGGGTGACCTGCAGAGAGCCTGTCAGCCTTCTATAGTTCTTTGGAAAAAGTAAAAATAGTTTAATTGATTTCTTTCTTAAAGGATAAAAGTAAGGAAAGGATTAATGCAGATTAAATTTGTTTTTAAGAAACTAGGAATGGAAGGGTTGTTATCAAGTGGAAAGGCTGGTTTTGTTGTTTGTTTCTGGGTTTGTGGGTTTTTTTTTTCCAGTGAGTTTTTGAAGAGACTGTTTTATGAGATGGAATGGGACAATGTGACAGGAATCATCATTTATTGATTTCTGAGGTATCTCCCTTTGGACAGAGGGAGAAAGTCTCCAGTGCCTGGGGGGGCTAAGTGGGACAGTTGGTGCCAGCAGGGTTTTGGAGTGTTGATCATTCTGTTTCTGAGAACTGCAGCCTTGAGTGTACTGACAGGAGCTTGGAACTAGACATCCTGCGGGTGCGGGAGAAGCCAACCCCATCAAGGGCTTGAGGTTAGTGGGACAAGAGACAAAAGCATATGAAAGGAAAGACTCCCAAGGCGTTGCACCGGAGGATGTGTCAGAGAGGTTGGTCTATCCCTCTTTTACTCCTCACTTGGGAAAAGCAGAAAATAATTCTGCATTCGCTTTTCCTCTGTTATGTAGCCTAGGACAGAAGAGTGTTATGGTCCTTTCCTGTCCACCTTAGGTACATGGAATGACAAGCTGCAGCAAGCTTTGTGGTGGTGTACTCCCAGAAGACTCCTAAAGAGAGCTGCCTTGTCTGGATGAGGTTGGGTGCATCTTGGAACCATCCATATCTGCTGTAATCCAGTTTTCTCTCTGTGAGTGTAAAGTGCCCTTTTTTCTTAGGAAATAAGGAAAATGCAGATGCTGCTCATGATGATGATGATCATTATTGCATAGATTTGATGAAAGCTTTTTTAGACTCTAAAGTTGGTGCAGCCTGGTTCCTCTCTGGGGTTGCAGATTATCCTGCCAGAACAGGACACACAGCCAGATTCTGATGATAGACCTGTTGGCCTGGGGCACCTGGTGGTGTTGCCCGTGGCTGCATTGGCAGGAAAGGGCCCAGCTGCTCCCAACCCTGAAATCTTTGGCTGGTCACTGGAGGGCTTCACTTGCATGAGGACATGCTATAGCTTTCTCTTTCTCTCCCTCCCTCTGAACACATTGAGGACATTTCCCTGTGAAGGCTGCCTTCTCCACTCCCAAGTCCTGAGGGAGCATTGAAGAGTGCATTTTGGCCCCACCCTCAGAAACAGCAGGGGCAGAGGAAGCAGCAGTCCACCTCATGGCTTCCATGGAGCACATCACACAGTGGGACAGGCTGATCCAGAGGTTTGGAGTTAGACAGAATCTAGAAGGATACAGAGTTATTAGTTTACATCAGGCATTATTCACACATGAAACTTGTTGAAACTTCAGATTTGACAGGCAGAAAGAAGGTGTCCTTTTGTGTGCTGAACAGAGTGAGAAAAAACCTGCAAAATGGAAATGGCAATGATGTTTTAAAATCCTTTGGGGAAAATTTGGACAGAAACCCAAACTACTCAACATCAAGATTGTAAGACAACCAAAGTTGTGTAGTTACCTCTTTTCTCCAGCTTATAATATGTCCTTTTGTGTTTTTATTGGTGAAGATAAGGCCACTGTCTCATGGAATCACGCCAAAGCGTACATGACCCTGGAGTACAACACTGACTGTTCTGTAACTTGCTTCACAGCAGGATAGAGCTTTACGAACATTCAGGTACACTGCCAGACCTTGCCTTGACACAGCCTCTGTGGTATCTGTGAGTCATCCAGGAAAGTGGGACTACCCTGCTCAGTGAGTTGACAGGCAAGTGTCTACTAGATGACCATATAGTGGAGTTTGTCATCAGGCCCTAAATCTTATAGCTTCTTGCAGTCTAGAGAAAAGTGTAACTTATAGATTAAAGGCATCACTCTAAAATACAACAAACAGAGGAAAGATCAATTTTGAGACACTGTGAGATCTCATGTTGAATTGCAGTGTAAATCTAGATAGTGACAACCTTATAATGATCATGACAGGGCAGCACTGTATCACCAGAAATAAGCATAAATGGGCAATAGAAACCAAGGCCCCTTTGGAAGATGCAGAAGGTGTTCTATGACAAAAGAGTACTGACTGAAAATGTAAGTCTCCTTTAAGCCTTTTGATCACAGGCATACACTGGAAGTACATCTTTTCTGCGATCCTAGAAAGGCATAGCAACTGTGGGATAAAGTTTTTCTTGTAAAAAGTCATTTGGAGAATCACAGAATGGTTGAGGTTGGAAGGGACCACTAGAAGTCACCTTGTCCAACCATCCTTCTGAAGCAGGGTCACGTAGAGCAAGTTGCCCATAACTATGTCCTGATGGATATTGAATCACCAAGGAAGGTGACTCCACAACATCTCTGGGCAGTCTGTTCCAGTGTTTAGTCACCTTCACAGTAAAAAAAGTATTTCCTGATGTTTCAGATAAGTCTCCCTCTGTTTCAGCCTGTTGTCACTGCCTGTGGTCCTGTCATTGGGCACCACTGAGAAGAATCTTCTTTGCACCTTCCCTACCGTTATTTATATATGTAGTGTATTGGATTTGATGACAAGGATTTGGTAGTAGAGGGAGTTCCAGGCGTGGCTTCTGTGAGAAGATTCCAGAGGTTTCCCCTATGTTGGATGGAGCCATTTCCAGCCGTCTCCAAGAGGGACCTGATGCTGGCCAAAGCTGAGCCAATCAGCAACCTTGGTAGCACTTCTCTGATAACATATTTAAGAAGAGGTAAAAAAACTACTGTGCAACAGCAGCTGGGAGAGAGGAGTGAGAATATGTGAGAGAAAACAACTATGAAGACACCAAGGTCAGTAGCAAAGGAGTGGGAGGTGGCATGGGAGCAGGTATGTAAAGCAGATACACAAAGATTCCCCTGCTGCCCATGGAGGTCCATGGTGGAGCAGATATCCACCCCGCAGCCTATGGAGGACCCCATGCAAGAGCAGGTGGATGTACCTAAAAGAAGCTGTGACCCCACAGAAGCCTGGAAGAGGTTCCTGGCAGGAACTGTGGTCCCATGGAGAGGAGCCCATGCAGGAGCAGGTTTTCAGGTAGGACTGTGGCCCCACAGGGGACCCACACTGGAACAGTGTGTTCCAGAAGGACTGCAGCCTGTGGAAATGAATCATGCTGGAGCAGTTTGTGAGGAACTACAGACAATGGGAATGACAGACGTTGGAGAAGTTTGTGAAGGACTGTCTTCCATGGGTGGGACCCCCACACAATCTGGGGAAGAGTGTTAGGAGAAAGGAGCAAAGAAACAACATGTGATGGACTGACTGCAACCCACATTCCCTGTTCCCCTGTGCCACTTGAGGGGAGGAGGTAGAGAAGTCAGGAGTGAAGGTGAGACTGGGAAGAAGAGAGGAGTGGGAGAAAGTAGTTTTAGGTCTTCCATCATCCTGCTCTGATTTTGATTGGCAATAAATTAAATCAATTTCCCTAAGTCAAATCTGTGTTGCACATAACAGTAATTTCTGAGTGATTTCCCTGTCCTTATTTAGACCCATGAGCCTTTCATCATATTTTCTCCCCATGCCCAGTTGAGGAGGGGGAGTGATAGAGCATCTTGGTGGGCACCTGGCAGCCAGCTAAGGCCAACCCACCACACGCTAAGATAACCCTCTGAGCTTTCTCTTCTATAGGGTAACCTGTTGCAGTTCTCTCAGCCTTACCTCATAGGAGAGATACCCCAGTCCCTTAGTTATCTTTGTAACCCCTCAAGCGTCCATATCTCGCTTGTACTTAGCAGCCCAGAACTGGAACCGGTGTTCCAGGTGTCACCTCACCAGAACTGAGTAGAGGGGAAGGATCATCTCCCTCTACCTGCTGATAACAGTCCTCTTCCCGTAGCCCAGGTCACTGTCAGCCTTCTTGAGGAAAGTGCACATTTCTGCCTCATGATCAACTTGATGTCCAGCAGGAACAACCCAGGTCCCTTTCTGCAAAGCTGCTTTCCCACTGAGCAGCACCCAGCACAGAGAAACGACCCTGTCCTCTATCTTGGTCCTGTGGTTCTGGCTGTGTGTGGGATCTGTGTCAGGGCAAAACCCCCACACCACAGGACCGCAGGGTCTGCACTTGTGGGAAGGCCCTTGTCTGTGTGTGTGGAACAGCGGTGCTGCAGAGCTCAAGCACCGCTTCAGTTCCAGGGTGCTGGGAATGCTGAAGGAGCTTGGTGCCTGGGGGAAGACACCCCACCGTGTGCACTGTGGTTGAACTGGTGTGTGCCATGTGCCATTCAGAGACAACTCACAGATCCTGCTGAGCACATAATCACATCCCACTGTCGGTGCCATATCTCCACAGAGCTGGGAATGTCTCCTCTTAAACAACACCTTTCCAGAGCAGGGTTGGGTTGTGGCACCTGTGGTGCCATAGAGTTTCTGGGCCTCAAAAAAGCTGTTCTCTGCTTGGGGAAGACAAAGCAGCACAGCACAGAGCAGTGTTGTATCTCTGGGTACCTGCCTTCATCCAAGGGGGCGTTGTGTTCACTGAGACAGGGGACTCCAGTATGTAACCTGCTGTAGCTGATACCAGTACTGACTTGTGAACACCTCAGCCCTACAAATGTTGGCCACAGATGGACCATGCCAGATGCTGGAGGATGATAGGGCAGCATGGGGAAGCTGGCCCTGCTGCTCATGCCATAGCATGCTGACCGTGGTCTCTAAATCAGGTGATAGAGGGAAGGAGCAGGTGGAATAGGGACCGTGGGCCATCCCCAAAACTATTTACCAGTTCTCAATTCCTGCCGTCCTATGGGAACACTGTCTTCTGAGCCTGCTTGCACAACACAGCTCCACAAAAAGCAAGAGGAACACTCTTCCCCAAGCATTTGTGGGATTGCTGACCTCCTAGTGCCTCCTACACACCCACAGTTCCTCTCTGGAGGACAGCAGTTGTCAGGATTCCAGTTCACATGAAATGGTCCATGGCCAAGGGGGTATTTCTGAGCAAAGTCTCAGCAAGGCAAAGACTGATCACCATGGGCAGTGGAGTAACTAGGGATGTCTTCCTCAGCTTCAACAGGCAGTGTCTGAAAGAGGACTCTCTGCAGTGTGTCCCACCCTCCAATGCCTCGAGGAGTGATGAAGGGTTCCTCTGTGCTCCCACGAAATTCCTCATGCAAAGCAACAGCTTTCTCCTTCTGCAGACAGTGTGCATATGGAAAGACCACATAAAGGACACAGGCAGGGTTGCAGCAATTGTTTAATGAGTCTAAAGAGGGAAATGAGGTCATGGCAAGTGGAGGCCCCCAGTGTGAGGACCATAAGGAGCAGACAAGAATGTGTTCCCCTTTTCCTGAGGCAGAGTTCCCACAGGGCATCTATTGACCTGCGCAGCAAAAGGACACCTGTCGCCTAGCAGTTCCCTCCAGGTTGGTTTCTGGAATCTCACAACAGACTTTGAGGGGAACACAAGAAAACAAAGAAAAGAGACAAAAAGGGTGAGTGGAAGACAGGAACATGCAGGGTAGACATTGGCTGTGTTTTCAGAGAGCCCAGGTTGACATCTTCATGTCTGCCCTTGCAGGGCAAGCCAGAGATGGTCATCTGCCCTTAAAACAATGACATTTAGTTTGATCCTCTGTCCAGCATGAAGTTCTGAGTTCCAAGGAATCCTTGTCTGAGGCCATTGAAAGCATCTTTAGCAGGGAGGGCATCTGCTGCCACAGTAGCGGCTGGTGATGCAGGACAGGTCACAGCACCCAGAGTTGATGTCTGCCCTTGCAGGGCAAGCCAGAGATGGTCATCTGCCCTTAAAACAATGACATTTAGTTTGATCCTCTGTCCAGCATGAAGTTCTGAGTTCCAAGGAATCCTTGTCTGAGGCCATTGAAAGCATCTTTAGCAGGGAGGGCATCTGCTGCCACAGTAGCGGCTGGTGATGCAGGACAGGTCACAGCACCCAGAGTTGATGGGCACTCCATCACAGCTGAGGATGCTGCCAACAGCAGCGGAGGTGGAGGATCCCACCACGGTGTTCTGAGGGAAGGAGCTGAGGATGGGGCCGGGCAGGGTCACCACCACGGGGGAGGGCTGGATGACGACGGTGGAGTTCTGGCACTGCCTGACACAGGGCTCATTGCAGCTGTTGGCCAGCGGGGTCGGGCCGCAGGGCTGGCAGCAGGGCTGGCACTGGTTGTAGCAAGACATGTCTCTGGGCAAGTGTTACACCTGGGAGACAGGGTAAAGAGGAAATAAAACATGGAGATGCATGAACAGGAGGCTGTCACCACAGTGGGGACCCAAGGCACAGGCAGGGCCAGGAGATGGAGTCTGTGCAGAGATTTATGAGGGCTTCTTTGCATCATCCTGCCAGGGTCCCAGAAGAGCCATCAGGTATTTTGTGGCTATTTCCCTGCTTGTAGTCCAAAAGCAACATTTCTAGCATCCTTCCCTGCCCAACCTTCTCCCCACTTCCCTCTCCCATGACAAGAAGCCCCAAGATCTGCCATAGAAGAGAACAGGTATCAGCTGAGATATCCATCAAGGTAAGACCTTCCTTTAGGGAAAGCAGAGAAGGAGAAGGGGCTTCATACTCACCTGACTCCCAAGGAGAAGGAGGCAAGAGAAGTAGATGTGAGAGCGAGGAGCTGGGCTGGCTTTTATATTGGACCTTAACAGCCCCAGGCTGCCAGAGACATCCGTTGCAGAGGTGATTATTTGCTGACAAGCTCATCTTGAATGCAAAACGTCCCAGCTAATGCTATGGGCTCTGTTTTGGCTTCCTGAATTGCTGTTTTCTCATTTCCTGTTTTATGCTAGGCCCATTCCCCAGTGGAGGCATCTGTTGCATGACAGGATGAAAGGTCCAAGCATTTCCGGAAAACACACAGTGTGGGCAGAGGACTCATCTCACTTGCTAGTAGAGTCCAGTAAAGGCAAATGATGTCAGTCTGGGTCACCCCTTTGGGGCTCTTTGGGGCCCAATTGTCAAGAAGTGGCTCAGCTCCACAGTTTGACTTTATTCCACCCATCACTTCTGCTAGGAAAATTCAGCTGGCCTGTTTTGCCTTCTACTTATCTGCACCAGGAAGAGGAGTGTGAATCCTATGTCTGGGTCCTTGTCCTTCTCCAGAATGTTCTAGCCCTGCCACAAGTATCCCCTGACGTTCACAGCAGGTTATGGTCCTATGTGTGTTCTTGTCTTGTGTACACTTGTGTGCAGCTGAGTTTGTGTGAATGCAAAAATGTGTGCATGATTCCATGCTGTTCTGCATGAGTGTGTGTGTGTGTGTTTCTCTCCTCATGACGGGTTGTGCTGCTCTTCTTCAGTCCTCCTTTTCCCACTGCTCCAAAGCTTACACTCTACTGATGATGATTACAGGCTCCAAGAAGGACTCTTTTACACCAATTTGGATCTGTAGTTTAATTCATTGTAAACAATATCAGGAATGCCTCAGCATGGCTGGAAGTCTCCATTCCTTGCTTCTCCAGACTAGGACACAGCTCTCCACAGGTCTAGGGAGTTCAATAGAATTGGGTTTGCTTTATGGACAGGGAGAAAGGCTGAGAAATCCTGCCAACCTCATTCGGTCTGTACCCAAGTGGATCTGCTTCCAGTGAAGTGTCAGTGCTATCTGGTGTGAGACACAGACCTGCCTGATGTCCAAATCAATGTCAGATGTACCTGTGCAGCTTATCAGCCTGGTGCTGTGTCAGGAAGCGGCTGAGGCCTTGGACTGAACAGGTACTGAACTAAAGGAACATGGCATACAGAAAAGGCTGAAGTGCTTAATGGATATTTGTCCTCAGTTTCTACTGGCATGGCTTCTCCTCAGGTTCATCATATACCTGAGCTTCCCGGTAGACTCTCTGGGAATGTAGCAGCACCCACTGTAAAAGAAAGTATTAAGGAGCTCTTACTACCATTTGAACACAGATAAGTCCATGGGACCAGCTGGGATACATCCAAGGGTGTTCAAGAAGCTGAATGCTCAGTGTCCACACAATGTCCCTGAAAAGAATCTCTCAGAAGCCTTTTCTAAACTCATGAAAGCCAAAAAAGTGACTAGGAGCAGCTCACATGGGTTTACTGAGGACAATCAGTGGACCATCCCTGAGGCTATTCCATCCATCCTCATTCCTGCTACTCTCTGGAGACATCTTCTCTCCTCTCCTCCTGCCCCAGCACAGCACTTCCCAGAGCAGGAGGCACCCCACCTCCATAAGCTTACAGGGTGGTTTGCCTACATGGCCTGGCACAGAGTCCTAGCTGTCACTTGAGGACAGCAGAGGTTTTTACAGGACCTGTGACTGGGTAGAGACACTGCAAGGCAAGGGGAAATGGGCAAAGACTGAAACACAGGAAATTCCATGTCAACTTGAGGAAAAACTTCCTTCCTTTAAGGGTGCAAGGGAACTGGAAGAGGCTGCCCAAAGAGATTGTGGAGTCTCCTTCTCTGGAGATGTTCAAAACCTGCCTGCATGCACTGCTGTCCAACCTCCTTTAGGTGAACCTGCTTTGGAAGGATGGTTGGACTAGATGATCTCCAAAAGTCCTGTCCAACTCCTACCATTCTGTGATTCTGTGATTCATAGAATGGTTCGGATTGGAAGGGACCTTAAAGCTCATCCAGTACCACCCCTTGGCACGGGCAGGGACACCTCCCACTAGACAAGGTTGCTCAAAACCATCCAGCCTGGACTTGAACACCTCCAGTGGTGGGGTAGCCACAGCTTCTCTGAGCAACCTGTTCCAGTACCTCACCACCCTCACAGGAAAAAATTTCTTCCTAATATCTAATCTAAATCTCCCCTATTTCAGTTTAAAACCATGACCCCTCATCATGTCACTACAGACCATTGTAAATGTACCTCCCCATCTCTCCTGTAGGCCCTCTTTAAGTACTGGAAATCCGCTAGAAGGTCTCTCTGGAGCCTTCTCTTCTCCAGGCTGAACAACCCCAAGTCACAGCAGAGAGGCTCTGGCTACTGGAAAGCCTTCATGGCCTTCTGCTGGACCTGTTCAACAGGTCCATGTCCTTCCTGTGCTGAGGACTCCAGAGATGGACACATAACTCCAGGGGGGGGTCTCACCGGAGCGGGACAGATGGGTAGAATCACCTCCCTGGACCTCCTGGCACACTTGTTTGGATGTTAATTTGATGTTAATTTTTGATGCTAGTTTTGATTTCCACTTGCTTAGGGGTATCTGGGTTTGTTTTGCAAACTGCAGAAGGATAGTATGCCAAAGAGGACCCTATGCAGTGTGTCGCAACTTCCCGTTCTTCTAGGAGTTGTGAAGGCACCATTTACACCCCCAGCACATCCCCTGACACAATCAAAGCCATTCTCCTTGGGCAGCTTGGGAGGCCATACACCAATGGAAAGATCACTCGGAGACCCAGACTGGGATGCAGAAATCTTTAATGAGTCAAAAGAGGAAACTGAGGTGACTCCAAGCAGAAGTCCTCAGTGCAGGGATCAGGAGGGGCAAGTGAGAGTCTTGCCCATGGTGAATTTCATGCAGGGCATCCATCTGCCTTTCCTGCAGAGTGCAGGCTGGCTTTGGAAAGTATAAGAGCCCACAAAGGAGAATAAATGAACAAAAAGAGAGAAAGGAGGTAGGTGGAAAAATGGAAGGAGAGACGTGGGCCATGTTTTCTAAGAGCCCAGGCTCTCCCTTTCCTGCCAGCATTTTCAGGAGGAGCTAAAGATGGTCGATTCCTGTGAAAGCAATGGCGTGAAGATTCATCCTTTGTCCAACACCATATCCAGAGCTCTTAGGGAGACTTGCCAAGAGCTATGCCCAGCAGCTTTAGCAGGGAGGGCACCTTCTGCCACAGTAGCGGCTGGAAATGCCGGAGAGGGCACAGCACCCAGAGTTGATGGGCACTCCATCACAGCTGAGGATGCTGCCAACGGCAGCGGAGGTGGAGGATCCCACCACGGTGTTCTGAGGGAAGGAGCTGAGGATGGGGCCAGGCAGAGTCACCACCACGGGGGAGGGCTGGATGACAACATTGGAGTTCTGGCACTGCCTGACACAGGGCTCGTTGCAGCTGTTGGCCAGCGGGGTCGGGCCACAGGGCCGGCAGGGCAGGCAGGGGGAGCACTGGTCGTAGCAGGACATCTTGTGGGGCCGGAGGTGCACCTGGAAGAGAGGACAGAGAAGAAGGAGAACAAAAGGGCAGGTAAGAAGCAGCCTGGTTACCCTGTCACAAGGAAGCCAAGGCCACCAATGAGTGGGAGGCTGGAGACCGTGCCAGGAGCCACATGGTCTTCGCTACCTCATCTGGCCAGAGCCCTACAAAGAGCAGCCTGACCCAAGGAAGCTCTCTCCTTGTGCATAAAGCAAAAGGCACCACAGTCACATCCCACCCTCTCTCTACGCTGACCTTCTACCCGCCTCCCTCTGTTCTGAAAAGACACTCCAAGACCCAACATTTGCCAAAGCCAACACCAGCAGAGAGGTCCACAGAGTGGAGATCTCTCTTTGGAAGAGAAGGAGTTTCAGACTCACCTGGTTCCCAAGGAGAAGAAGGCAAGAGAAGAGGATGAGAGAGCAGGGATTCAGGCTGGCTTTTATACCTGCCCTTCATTGCCGCAGGACCAGAGGTGCCCTTTGCAGAGGTAGCAATTTTCTGACAAGCTCGTCTTGGATGCAAACCATCACAGCTAATGATATGGGCTGTGTTTTCATTTCCTGCACCGTTGCCTTTTCATTTCCAGATTTGTGCCATGCCCATTTCCCTATGAAGCCTTCTTCTGAGCACCAGGATGAAAGGCCCCGGGGTTTCTAGGGCAGGAATGAAGCAATGCGGGAAGTATAGTGCTGGACATGTCCAGGGCAGGCAAGCGACATCAGCCTGGGTCGCTCTTTTGGAGCTGCTTGAAGTGCCGTTTCCTGGAAGAAGTTTTAGCCATCCTCACCTGAATGCCCATGGGCTCCTACCTATGAGAACACACCCTATAGGTGTCTTTCCCTCCCTCCTCAGCTCACCCCAATGGTCACGTGCTGTTTCCTTCCCAAGGTGTGTGCATTGTGCTGTTTGGTTTTGACCCCATCATGCCTAATACTGCCCTCAGGACAAAACTGTGGGCTGTTTTGACTTGATCCACTCCGTGCAGTCTGTGAGAACACAAACAACCTGTGGGCCTTGTCCTTCCCCAGAATGCTGTAGCCCTGGCAAGCATACCAGCGTCAAAAAGAATAAGGCAAAGTTTTGAGTCTAGGGAAGGAACCAGCCCATGCAGTCCTTCTGGCTGGGGACTGGGCATCCAGGAAGCTGACCCATTGAAAATTTTGTGTGGTTTTAGAAGACACACAGCTGAACATGACACCACAGTATACCCTTTTACCAAAGAAGGCCAAACGTATCCTGAGGTTAGTTAGTTATCGTGTTGCTAACAGGTTCAGGAAAGTCATCCTGCCCCTCTCAACCATTTTGACCACATCCAGAGTGCTTATTCCAGGCTGGGGCTCCTCAGTCCAGGAAGGATTTTGATTTACTGAAGTGAGTCCAATAAAGGCCGCCAATTTGATTAGGGGGCTGGCTAACATGATGTGTGAGGAGAGGCTAAGTGAATTGAGCTTTCTCACCTTGGAGAAGCAATGGCTTAGGGGAAACCTTCTTGCTTTCTACAACTACTTGTTCAGAAGAGACAGAGAAGCGTGGGACTATCACATGGCCTGGCCTCAAGGTGGAGCTGGTGGCAGTGGGTGACAGCAGCAGAGAGGAGATTCTGTGGCCAGAGCAGACACCTTGGGCTGGCACTGGATAGTGAGATGTGGGCTGCAGAGGGTGGGATGTGCAGGGCTGGTGGGACTGGCTGCAGTGGTACTTGGTGTGTAGGACAGACATCAGCTGTGGGTATCCATGGCTGCGCTCGTTCTTCATAGAGTCTCTCCCCTCCCTGCATTTCTGGCATTTCAGTTCCCTCTTTCACATTTCTGATTCCTCACTCAGTATATCTTGCATTGTGTCCATCAACTCTGTTGGTATGGGGTTGCTTGCATGTACAACTACCTTTCAAAATACCCACTCTTTCCTTTGTGCACCTAGCAATTATTGCCCTGAATTTAGCTCTCTGCCCTTCACCCTGACATCCACTCTCCCTGCTAGTGTTCCTCTCTCTCTTCATCCTTCCACCTTCCACCCATCCATCTTTTG
This sequence comes from Calidris pugnax, assembly GCF_001431845.1. Classification (NCBI taxonomy): domain Eukaryota; kingdom Metazoa; phylum Chordata; class Aves; order Charadriiformes; family Scolopacidae; genus Calidris; species Calidris pugnax. The sequence goes on from NW_015091044.1 coordinate 21,493, forward strand.
ACCCATGACTCCATGTACCCACTGTCTCTAACCCCTCTTCCTACTCTCTGAGAGCCCTTTCTCATCTTTCCCTCTGCTTTCTTCATGTCTGTAGACACAAATTTGCTTTCCTGCACATTTCCATTATCCTGTTCTTCCACGTATCCCCTTGTGCATTCAACATTAATTCTTGTTCAAATTTGGCCCTCTCTGCTACACTGCAATACTCCCAACTCTCCTGTCTACTCTTCTTCTCTTCATCTATCCATCTATGCATCTGATGTTCCTGCCATTTCTCCATGCATCTATTTCAAATTTCCTTCCAGCCATTTTCCCTTGCTCCACAAAACTACAGCAGGATCACTGTCTATCCCTGTCCCTGTTGGCACATGTCCCCATCTGTTACAGTACAGCTCTGTCTCACTGACATTCTTCCCAACCATTTCTCTGTGAAACAAGGCATGAGACCTGAGTGACCTTTGGTGATTTTTGGCCTTTCCTTGTCCTTTCTCAGTAGTGGCTTCTGATGGAGCACAGGTGCAGAAGGAGCAGCTGGCAGAGACCACTGAGAGCACTGGCATCGACATCAACTGCTCATATACCAACATACAGTCCACTGAGTTCATCCACTGGTACCATCTGCTCCCTTGCTGAGGCCCAAAGCTCCTTGTGAGCAGCCGAGAAGATTCCAAAGTGCTACTGGATCCACTGGGGCAGCTCTCACTGGGGAGTGACCAGTGACCAGCACCCTGTGGCTCACCTGGCCCTGACATGGGGAAATGGCAGAAGTGCCCCAGGATACACTGGGGGAGGAGTATAAACTGCCACAGGCAGGGCTGTGTGTGTGTGGCAAAGGCAAAGGGAGAGACCCAGCTCAGCCCACCTGTGGACACTGCTGGTCTACCCACCAGATGAGGGAAAGTTCATCCCTGTCCCCTGCCTCAGCTGGGGCCTGTTGTGGCAGTCATAGTTGTATTCCAAGGGAACTCCTGGCACATTTGCAGCACTGGAGACCAGAGGGCAGCCCACCTTGTGGGAGCACAGTTGTGAATGGGTGCTGCTGTCCCATTAACCCACTTCCTGCAGTCCCTGCCAACTGTGTGAGAAAGGCTCTGGGTGAGAAGGGGCAGAGGAGCCCTGCTCCAGGCAGCAGACACTAGAAGACAGAAAAATCAATAGCCCTTTTACTTGCCTGTGTATTGAGGTTCTGGGACCCAGGGTGGGACAAGCAGCTGGAAGCTGTGGGTAATGTGGGGAGGGGAAGGGTCCCAGAGGGACTGCCTGTACAACAGAGAGCTGTGTTTCCATGTCCTCCCCCTACTAAAGTGAGGGAGTGTCCCTGTGTGGCTGGTTTCTGCAGCAGATGCTCTTCACAGAGAGGTTTATCTTCAGGTTCCTCCTCTATGGCCAGAGGAGAAGGGAGAGAGAGTGTGACACCTGGGTCCAGGCACTTCAGCGTGTGTCTGTTCCTCTCTCCATCCAGGCAGTCCCAGGGACAGGGTGGACATGGGTGGGTGCAGGCGTGCCTTTTCATCTCCTGCAGAGCTGGGCACAGGCCTGTGCAGATGGCTAGGTGGTGGGTGTCAGAAGAATTTCTCAAGCCACACCTGTCTCTTTGGTGGACAGTATTTAAACCATGAGTCTGTTCTCTCTCTCAAGGACCATCTTGTGGTAGAGGTTGCAGGACAGACACAAAGAGGCCTGCCTGGAGTAGCAGGGAGGGAGTTTTGCTCCTCCCCTTGGGCTTTGGTTTGGAGGCCTCTTTGATTTGGCAGAAGCAGAAGAAGAGTTGAAGGTGCAAGCATCAGGTCTTTCATGCTGACATATTCCTGGGCACCCCATGAAGGGGGAGTGTGACATAGTCCTGATTTTCCTGGCAGTCCTGGTGGAACTGACAGGCTTTGGTGAGATGTGGCTTTCAGGCTGGGGAGAATGAGCCAAGAGTTTGCCCAGATGCTGGTAGAAGGGGGAAGATGTGAGTCCTGACTACCTGGGGGAACTGGGAGTGTTTCTGTAGAGAGATCAGGGGCTGCAGACGGGTACGGCAAATAACGTGGGAGATGTCAGGAGTCATGGACATCAAAAGAGGAATGAGATAAATAAGAAATAACCACAATAAAAAATAAACGTGCAGGTATTGAGAATTCTTGACGGTACTGCTAATATATATGTAGCTGAAAGAAGGAAAGATGCCGTGGAACAGAGCAATGCAGCACACAGCAGCTTCTCTGCTGGAGGTATTGGACACAATGCTACTAGTCTCTGTAGGGAAGGTCATAAAACTTGGAGACACACATAGAAGGCTAACTCAATGCAAGAAGGGCTGAAATGCCCTACAAGGACAGAGCAAGGGCAGAGGATGTTTTGTGTCCTATGGAGGAACTGTTCTAGCAAGAAGATATAGTCAGAGGTGGGAGAGAAACAGATCATGCTTCTGCTGCTGAAGGAGACACCAGCAGTTAACACAGCTGAGGGGCTGATATGGAGACAATCAGTGGACTGAAAGACCAGTGAGCATTGCTGAAAAGCAGGATGATCTGCAGGGTGAGGAGTGGCAAGAACCTGCAAAAAGAAGTGTGCAGGGACAAGCAGCTCAGCATTTCAGATGCTGGGAAAAGTGAGATGGAAAGAGGGGACAGTGAGCAAGCTGATGAAGTGATAGACAAAGAGGTCCATGAGGGAGCAAAGCTGAAAGCCCTTTCTGGTTTGACAGGTCAAGCCCAAAAGGAGTCTGTGCTGCGGTTCCCACCATAAATGACCATCCAGGCAGGACAACTATTAACTGCAGGTTTTTTAGCAGCTATACCAATTGTTTCATCTTCTGGTACCAGCAGCACCAGACTCAGTCCCCTCGGATGCTTCTACGGATGGACAAATGGAAACCTCAGGTGGATTCAGGGAGGTTCTTCTCTACAACGCCTATGGAGACCTCCCAGTTGCTTCTGAGTTGATGGGGAGATGATGGCAGCCCTCAGTGGTCTGCACTCTGCTGTGTCTCAGGTCCCTTGGACGTTTCAGGTTCTGCTTGTGATTGCTCTCCAGGGCTGAAGAGGACTTCAGACAGACACTTCACAGACACAATTCCCCCCCAAAAGCAAGGATTGACAAGCAGCGATGGCTACCTGAGGACAGATCCAAGCTCAGGCTTTTTCTCCAGCCTCACTGATTTTCCCAAATGCCAGTGAGAAAGAACACAGCTGACAAGGGTGGCCATCAGCCTGTCCTTGGGCACTGGTGCCTGGGCCTGGTTGCAGGCTGAAGAGCCAGGTGCCCAGGACAGAGGAACAGAGGAGAATCACCTTCAGAAGCACCACTGCTTCCAGAAGGGAGGAATAAATGCTCAGTCCTGACTCAATCATCTCAATTGGAGAGCTCTACACTCAGGTGAAATTAATCACACACTGTTAATACAAGTGTATCTGCCCTGTTGATGTCTCCTCCTTCTGATGCAGTCATTTGGACTCCCTTCACTGTCTGTGGGCAGAAAGAAGAGAGATGTGGAGAATGTGATTCATGAAGTGAAAATCAGGAGAAAAACAAGTGCCCGTTGGAAGTGCTGTTGTCCCAATGAGTGTAAAGAGAGACTTGCTGCCCCGCCAGTCTTTCACAGCTCGGCAGTTTGGAGACTTTGCCAACACATTAAAGTGGTTCCATAACAAAGCCCAAAAGCGGTGGAATAATGGACTGTTAAAGACTGATGTGGGGGTTTAGATGTGGAAATGCCCTGACACATATAGCATGAAGCATAGTGATTTGCATATTTTTATTAAAAGATACATTCAGATACTGGATAGAGGGAAGGAAGAGGGACGTAAATTTGGTTGACTGTGTTAAGAATAATGGCTATAGGTAGAGATTCCAGACATTGCCAAATTTTATCTTGAACCAGAGCATGATTCTCTGAAACAGGCATCTCTGAAATAATGGGGCATAAATCCATCCAGAAAACACCAGACTAAACAGAGAAACACATGCCCATTTCCCAAAGCAGTGACCCAGCTGCTGGGACTTCCTTAGGGGATTCCGGTGAATCCCTGACAGAAAGAAGCACTTGGCAAACTGGATTACAAACTTGTGTGAGGGCCACTCCTCCCGTGGTCTGTTGGAGAACTGTTTCTGGATGGGCTTTGTGACCTTTTCCAAGTGCTGGTCTTTAGACCAATCTGAGACATTCTGAGTTTACCCAGGAGTGGACAAGGGGAGGTGGGAGCATTAGAATTGAGGCTCAGCCCAGCCTGAGATGGCTGTGAGTGAGATGAGCTTGGTGGGGAACTGGTGGCTTCTCACTACCTGTCATGCCCAGGTGAGAAAGTTCTGCAGGGTAGAAGTCATGGGAGGGAGTGGATGAATCTGTTTGCTCTCACTGAGGCCCTTCGAAAAGTCACTTCACTTTTTCTGGAAGACATGCCCCAGAGCTTGCTTCACTTCTTTGATCCTGAGTGTGTAAATGAAGGGGTTCAACAAAGGAGTTACAACTATGTTAAAAGTATTCATAAGTTTGTTGAGATCCAGGGAGTTATGGGCTGATGGCTTGACATACAGGAAGATGGTGGAGCCATACCAGATCGTGATGACACTGAGATGGGCAGAACAAGTGGAAAATGCCTTTTTCCAGCTGTGGGCTGACTTGATTCTCAGGATGGAAGAGATTATGTACACATAGGAGACCACGATGACCACACAGGAGGCCACCACAATGATGATGGAGACTAGGAATGTTGCCAGCTCCACGGGCCATGTGTCACTGCAAGAAAGTGCAAGGCAAGAATCTATATCAGAGAAGAAATGATTGATGACATCTGGCCCACAGAATGTCAGCCTCGATGTCAGAAAGGCCAGCAGCAAGATTACTAGAAAGCCTGCCAGCCAGGAGCTGAGTACCAACCGAGCAGAGAGGACACTGCTCATGCTGGAGCTGTATCTCAAGGGGTAGCATATGGCTAAGTAGCAGTCATAGGCCATGACAGACAGGAGAAAACATTCAGTGGAGCCTAAAGAGAGAAGAAAGAACAACTGGAGGATGCAGACATTGAAGGAGATGGTCTGGCTAGTTCCCAGCATGACTCCTATGGCTTTGGGAACAACATCCATAGTGTACCAGATCTCCAGAAAGGAGAGATTAGAGGAAAAAGTACATTGGGGTATGGAGGTTCTTGGTCGTCCACATGAAGGCTATGATGGATGCATCCATCCTGTTACTGTGAGGGAGTACGTCAATGCAAACACCACCACAAGGGAGATTCAGAAATGCCACGTTCCTGGGAAGCCAAGAAGGATAAATTCTTCCACATTTGTCCCATTTGCCATGTTCTCCCAAGAGGTGAGGTTCATCTACAAAGACAGGAAAGTTTCTGTGTGAGTCTGCATTCCTGGGCTGTTCCTTCAGGTGCTACTAGTAGTGAAACAAAGGCATCATCCCTGAAAAAGTGGTTGTTGCAGAGTGTGGGAAAACAGCATTTACCCTAAGTTAAAATTGTTAGGGAAATCCTTTACTGCAGAAACATGTTTGGGCAAGTAGATCTGACCCTGGAGATCATGCCTACGCTATCAAATGAACCTGGAGAATTATTTATTAGGTCAAGTGCAGGCATCTCCTTTAGAACATGGTGAATGCAATCACTTCTGTGAGACAAAAACCCCATAGTTTAGAAAACTATGGACAGCAGCTGAGGGTCCCCAGCTGCATGAAAGGCTGTGGCACTCAGGAAGGGAATAAGATACTTGCGCTCTTTAGGGTATTTGCTGTGATATCAGCAAATGAGACTGAGGGATCAGAAAATTGTCATGACAATGTGACACTGGAAGAGATTTTCCACCTCTTCTAGGTGAGTTTATCACAATGCTTTCTGATGAGGCTGCAGCAGCACAAGGCAGCCGGCCAGTATGACAGTTGTTACTGAAGGACCCCTGGTCTTATGTATTTGCTTTCTTTCAAGTCTCAGCACAGGAATATTTTGCAAGTACCTCCATTACTTTCACTGATGTCTGCTTCCCAGAACAGCTACTAGTGACAAGACTCATCTTTTAAAATTTTGCCATCTCAGAGTCAGAGGAAGGATTTCTGCTGACCAAGCTGAAAGACCTACAGTGAAATACTCTTATCTCAGCTCCCTCCTTTTTTCTCAACGTACACAGAAAAGGCACTAGGGAGACATTGTTCATCTCACCTTTTATATATGGCTCAAACCCCTCTAGAAGTGCCAGGCTGTCTCTGAGGACTAGGGCAGGAGTCTAGCAAGAAGCTCAGATGGATAAGTTGGACAGATCATCTTGGGCAGAGGTATCCATACCTCAGTGGTTGAAGGGAAAATCCTCTGAGTTGAATCCCATCCAAGGTAGCTCTTCTGAGAAGCCAGCCAAAATGCAGGGTATAATCTATGCCCTCCCTGCAGACAAGGGAGGATTCTTGATCAGTTCTCTAGGGGAAAACCCTTCTCATCCTCAGGTGGGTGTCTAAGATAGATGGAGATGAACCGCCACCTGAAGGATCCCTTTCTCTCCTTTCTTCCTCCTTAAGAATTCACATACCAGAAAACCCATATGCCTAAAGAGTAGAGAAATCCCCCTTAATCTGCCTCTCCTTAAACATGCAAGGCATTGGGAGTCTACACTAGAGGTCTTGGGCAGGTTTCGCTCACCAGCTCAGCCAGTAGAAATGGTCTAAATGACATCCTTTCATGCACCATCCTCCAGATGAAGCCATGGTCCCCTTGGCTGAAGAAGAACATTGGAAAGAGGTTGATTTATTAGAGGAGCTCTGGGTGCATTGATGTCAGGTGTGGCTGAAGAGCTCTCACCATGTCAACTCACTTCAAGCTATACACAGCTGCTTGGCCTTCCTCTCCATCCACCTGGTAGGTATCGACAGCTTGTGGTCCTGATGTTCTTTCCCCCTCACAGCCACCACTGCACATCCACAAAGAGAGAAGCAAACAAGCACATACACAAAGTCTCTGCAATTTACCTTCATATGGTGAGTGCAGGCATCAGAGAGTCACCAACTTCATTAGCATAATAACATCCCCACACCCACCTCATTAACACACTGAAGCTCAAACTGGCTACACCGAGGAGACAGTTTTGTTTTCCCTCTGTGTACTACAGGAAATTTGATCTCTGAGGGATCTCATGGAACTGTTGCAGATGTGTAACTGTCTCTCTTCACACAAGCCATTTAAAGAACAACAACATAATTCTCTAACATTTATGTCAGGCTGGGTGCTTGCCTCCTGCCTGCATCTGCAGTATGTAACATTCTCAGGAACTCAGTGCTGTCTTGCATAGCTATTCCCTGACACAAGGAGACATCTGAATGTTGCAAGAAACTGGAAGTGTCAGGTATTTGGTGCTAGAGACTAACATGGTCTTGAAACCTCTAGGGTGGGAGATAACTAGACAGCTATGGACACATGAATGCAGAGGGAGTAAGGTAGGGGATTCACTTGCCTCATTTCATAGCCTCAAATTGCAGTTAATGCTTAAGTCTTCAGTCTTTACTGAAGTGAAGATATAAGTAAAGATCACAGAATCATAGAGTCATAGAGCCGTAGAGCCATAGAATGGCTAGAGTTGGAAGGGACTGTAAAGATCATCTAGTTCCTGCCATAGGCATAGACATGTTCCACTAGACCAGATAGCTCATTCCCATCTTGAACACCCCAGCCTTGAACACTTCCAGTGGTGGAGTTGGGGCATCCACAACTTCTCTGGAAATCCTGTTCCAGTGTCTCACCACTCTCACAGTAAAGAATTTCTTCCTAATATCTAATCTAAATATCCCCTCTTTCAATTTAAAATCATGACTGCTCATCATGTCATTACATACCCTTGAAAAACTCCTTCCCCATCTCTCCTATAGGCCCTCTTTAAATACTGGAAGGCTGCTATAAGGTCTTCCTGGAGCCTCCTCTTCTCCAGGCTGAACAGCTCCAACTCCCTCATCCTGTCCTCACAGGAGAGGTGCTCCAGCCCTCTAATCATCTTTGTGACCCTCCTTTGGACTTGCTCTAACAGGTTCATGTCCTTATTATATTGGGGGCTCCAGAGCTGGATGCAGTATTCCAGGTGGGGCGTCATTAGAGTGGAGTAGAGGACTAGAATCACCTCCCACAGCCCGCTGGCCATATTTCTTTTGATGCAGCCCAGGATGCAGTTGGCTTTCTGGACTGTGAGCACACATTGCCAGGTCATGTTGAGCCTCTCATCTACCAACACCCACAAGTCCTTCTCCTCAAGGCTGCTCTCAATCATTTCTCTGCCCAGGGCATATTTGTGCTCAGGATTGTCCCATCCCACGTGCAGGACCTTGCACTTGGCTTGGTTGAATTTCATGAGGTTTGCACAGGCCCACCTCTCAAGCCTGTCCAGGTCCCTCTGGATGGCATCCTTTTCCTCCAGCATGTCGACCAGGCCACACAGCTTGGTGTTGTTTTCAAACTCGCTGGTCTTTCCAAGACCTCTTTATTTGGTCAGGGAAACCAGGGATCATGTCAAGAGTCAGCAGCAACACTTTGTGCTTTGGCCAAAGGGTTTACTTGTCTGTCAGAAGACAAGCCATCCCCTCCTCTTCGATAAGGACATGCTGCAGATGGCATCATCATTGTGAGGTACCTTCTGCTTATTACATGTCTTGGTGTGGTAGGGGTCAGGAAGACCAAATAAGGTGATGATGATGGCTGTTAATACTATAACTAAGCGAATAAGATTTCAGACCTGCAACTGAGACACCTTTATAAAAGATTGGCCTTCAATGGTTCTGACATGCTTCATGACCCATAATTCCCTCTTGGTAGAGAACATGGGTGTGGGGATTTCTGTTCTTTGACTTCTACGCTTTTGTCAAAACATCTGAATTTTCATGCAGGAAATAGGATATGGGTTTGTAGCAGCTACCAAGAGACATTTACACTGATCAGAAGGGACGAGATTTACACATAAAAGAATCCTCTCCTCTCAGAGTGGCAGTCAATTCCTGAACACAAATTCTCTGGGGGGGACCGATGAAGCAGTCAAGAGCTCTGGGAACAGCTCTACAACTCTCTTGGGAAGTGCACCAATTATCCTTATCCTTGCTAATCTTCACATTCTCCTACATGTTCTTTATGAGAGCAATTTGATCTCCCTCAAAAATACACCTTTTCACTGTCCCCATTTCTGTGCTGACTGCCCTCAGCTCCCACATCCTTAGCTCCAGTTTCCAGCCTCAATGCACTCAGCAGCTACTCCTTCTGATAGCATTTTGCTGCTATTCCTGTCCATGCATGCTGGCCATGGCCCCTGGATTGGATGGTGAAAGGGAGAGGAAAGTGGAGCAGCAGCTCTGGGCCATCCCAAGGGCTGTTTTCTGCTTTGCCACTCCTCCCATTCTGCAGAGCAAATAATCTTCTGGAGCCCCACATTCACCCCCTGCCACCCCAGAGCAGCTCCAGCCACAGAAGAGGAACGCCTTTCCTCAAGAGCTCATGGGGGTGCTGCCCCCGCGGGGCCTCCTGCCTTTCTGGGCATTTGTGGTTAGAGGCACTGCAGAGCAAGGTCTGATGATCACTGACAGAGAGCACTCAAGGATGTCCTCCTCAGCTCCAAGGGACAGTGCTGAGAAGAGGCTCCCCTGTGTGGTGCCCTGACCTCCCATCCTTCTGTGAATGCAGAAGGGACTCCTTGTACTCTCATCCCCTTCCCACCCAGAGTAACACCTTTCTCCTTTGACACTGAGGAGTGTCCACAGAAAGAAGGAACACATGGAGGCCAGGCTTGAATGCGATAGAACTTTAATGAGTCAAAAGAGGGAAACAAAGTAACTGCAGATGGGGCTGCCAGTTCATGGAGCTCTAGGAGCAGCTGTGAGTCTGGGGTCCTTGGCCAGGGATAAGTACCTGCATGATGTCTGTCTGCCTGTCCCATAGAGGAGGAGAAGATGCACAGTTCCCACTGAGTTGTTCTTGGGGGAACCTTGCTGCTAAGGGGATATGAAGCAAACAAGGAAAAGAGAAGGAAAAGCAAAGTAATTCAGCTGTGCTGAAAACAACACTGTTCTGAGTTCCCTAGAGGGTCTTCTTGGGAAATTCCCAGCATCTTTAGCAGGGGGGGCGTCTTCTGCCACAGTAGCGGCTGGAAATGCAGGAGACGTCACAGCACCCAGAGGTGATGGGCACTCCATCACTGCTGAGGATGCTGCCAACAGCAGCAGAGGTGGAGGAGCCCACCAGGGTGTTCTGCGGGAAGGAGCTGAGGATGGGCCTGGGCAGGGTCACCACCACGGGGGAGGGCTGGATGACGACGGTGGAGTTCTGGCACTGCCTGACACAGGGCTCGTTGCAGCTGTTGGCCAGTGGGGTTGGGCAGCAGGGCTGGCAGTGGTCATAGCAAGACATGTCTCTGAGCTGGAGGTACACCTGAGAAAAAATCATAGTACAGGCATGGGTGAGAAAGGAGCCTTGCTCACCAACACAAAGAAGACAAGCTTCCTACTGGGTGACCAGGGGGAAATTGTGTAGGGAGACACCAGGTGTTCTTTGCCTTGGACCCAGGGGCTCTACAAAGTGTCACAGAGAGGCTCTTGCCAAGCCTGTAGAGCAGGAACCACCTCAGGCAACCCCTAGTGTCTCTCCAAGCCAAAGAAGGAGCTCGAAGCACAGGAGTGGGTATTGTCTGAGTTGGTCATTGAGGCAAGATCTCATTCTGGAGCAGAAAAAGGAGAAAGAGCTTCCCTCACCTGGTCCTCAAAACAGAATGAAGCAAGAGAAGTGGATGAGGGAGCAAGGAGTTGTACTTGCTTTTATAGTGGTCCTACACTTGCCCAGGTCCACAGGCGATCTTTGTGGAAGTAGTAATCTTCTAAGATGTCCATAGAATCATAGAATCATCTGGGGTTGAAGGGACCCCTGGAGATCCTCTAGTCCAACCCCTCCACCAAAGCGGGTCTACCTAGAGCAGGTTGCACAGGAACTTGTCCAGGGCAGGTTTTGAATGTCTCCAGAGGACACTCCACACCATGTCTGGGCAGCTTGTTCCAATGCTCTACCACTCTCACAGTAAAGAAGTTCCTCCTCATGTTTAGATGGAACTTCTTATACTCAAGTTTGTGCCCATTTCCTCTTGTCCTGTCACTGGGCACCACTGAAAAAAGACCAGCCCCGTCCTCCTGACACCCTCCCTTTAACTACTTGTATGCATTGTTTAGATCCCCCCTAAGCCTTCTCTTCTCAAAACTAAAAAGACACAAGTCCCTCCCATTTCTGAAACAAAATGTCCCAGCTAATGACGTCAGCTCTGTTTTGACTTTGTGCAGTGTTACCTTTTAATTTTAGAATCATAGAATCATAGAATTGCCCAGGCCGGAAGGGACATCCAAAGGCCATCTAGTCCGACCCCCCCCGCAGTCAGCAGGGACACCCCCAACTAGACCAGGTTGCCCAGGGCCTCGTCGAGCCTCTCCTTGAATATCTCCAGGGAAGGGGCCTCAACCACCTCCCTGGGCAACCTGTTCCAGTGCTCCACCACCCTCACAGTGAAGAACCCTCTCCTAATCTCCAGTCTAAATCTGTTCCCCTCCAGCTTGAAGCCATTGCCCCTCGTCCTGTCACTGCAGGCCTTTCTAAACAGGTTCTCCCCAGCCTTCCTGTAGGCTCCTTTTGGGTACTGGAAGGCCACTATTAGGTCTCCCCGGAGCCTCCTCTTCTCCAGGCTGAACAACCCCAGCTCCCTCAGCCTGTCCTCGTAGCAGAGGTGCTCCATCCCCCTGATCATCCTTGTGGCCCTCCTCTGGACCCTCTCCATCAGGTCCATGTCCTTCTTATATTGAGGGCTCTTTTCTTTCTTCTTTCTCTTTTCTTGCATACCCATTCCCTCATGGAGTGCTGGGAATACAAGCCCATTGATTTCCAGGGCAGAAATGCATCAGAGCAGCCAGAAGATGCAGACCAAGAGCCAGAGGGGTCTATTGCAAGCAGATGATGTAAGGCCGGGGCGCTCTGGTGGGGTTGTTTGTGTTCTTTTTTTCAGGGAGGGGCTCAGCTGCTTCCAGCCCTGCAGTCCTCAGCCCCATGTCCCAAGACTCTCATCCATGGGGACATGTCACATGCTTCTCTCTCCCTCACTGCTGGGATTTGTATCTTCGCCTCCTAATGCTGCCCTCAGGAGAAGGTTACTGCTTTGTCTGGCCTCCTGCTCTGCCTGGGTAGTCTCTGGGAGTCCTCAGTGTACACTACGGATGTGTTTGTGGCTTTATTCTAACCCAAGGTACTCCAGCCCTTCCCTGCCAGGGTAATCCCCAGTGTCTCCCCTTTTGAGCCTACATCTGTTTCTGGAGATGCAAGTGTGCTTGTTTGTATGGATATTTGTACATGTAGACCTCTGTGAATGCATGTGTGTGCAGATGCATATACCATGTTGGTTACCAGCAACACGAGCAGCACAGATGTGAAAGCAGTGCTGCCCAGGGGTGCTGGCTGCTCCATGACTCCCCCGAGTGCTACGTTCATCTCTTCTTCTGCACATTATATTAGTGTACACGGATTTGCTGGTTTTTTCCATTACATTTTCCCGTAGTCTCTCTTCTTGCTTAATTTTAACTAGGTGTGAATACTTAGTCAGCCTTTGCAAGGAAAAAAAGAATATTAAGAGTATATATTAGTTACTTGAGCCTTTAGGTGAGATAATTTGGGGTATCAATTAAGTTGTTTTTTCCTTTCTGTCCCTCAGCAGGCCCTAAGAGTCTTAGACTGTATAAAAACATCAACTTAGACCCAGCCAACAACTTAATGAGATGGTGCTGATCTGGACGAGGACTGAGACATTGAACTGAAGGGGCCAAGGTCCTGATGTCACTGTGCTGTGCCCAGGAAAGCCAAAGAATCAATGAGTCCTTTGGTCTCCAGCCCCAAGGATCTTCATGTCCTGTGTTGAAATCTGAATCTGAGGGGCCAGCAACTGTCACTGGGGTGAAGGCATGTTTGATTAAGTATCACACACCCCAGCGCCTGCTGCTGTTGCCTGACTGGGTCAGGAAAAGACCTTCTTTTCCCCAGGGGCTGCTGGTAGCGGGGAAGGAAGGACACTGTGAAAGAGGTAGAAACACTGTCTGCCTTGGGAGCTGTTCTCCTGAGAAATTGCTCCTCTGGGTGACTTACGGCTTCTTCCTGTCAATGATCTTCTTCCTCCTTTTCCGCACAGGTTTTCTGTTTCATGGCCATCCTGCTGGTGGGAAATGGGGGCTACAACAGTGGATTTCCCTCCGGGCCTGCAGGTGATACCTAAGCCCCTTGATTTATCTGTTCTCTCTCTGTCTCCCTTATACTCATGACTCCAATTCTCCCCCCACCCCCTCACCGAAAATGGCTTGGGCATTGGCTTTGGGCTACAGAGAGGCACCTGAAGGGAAGCTCTCATCCTTTCTTTCCCATCTCCAGGAAGACAGTGGACACTCTATCCAGTTCCCAAGTTCTCTGATTGGTTTGTCTGTCACCTCCAGGTGCCATGGCTGCTCAGCTGTCCCTGGCTAGGCATGTAGCTGTACAGACTTAGTCTTCCTGGGCACTCTTCCGGAAGGCCTCCACTTTCACCTCCTCTGTGGACAGAGGGTTTTAGCCTTTTCCCACCTCTTTTTTTTTTTGCTCTTGTCTCCTGCTCCCAATGAAGGGGCAGGTCATATTCCCAGCTGTCAGCACTTCTGCTTCTTAGCAAACATGACTGCAAGCACAGGGGCTGTTTCCCAGGTAACACCTATCAGGGATGGGTCAGCACTGATGGGCAAGTCTGGACATTCACTGCAACTTACCCTCATGGGATATCTGAGTCAGACCACAGTTTCATCACAGGTTTCACCTCTTGTTCTCATTCTGATCTCACTAGCTGACATCACAAGCAAATGGAAGGAATTGCACAGCTGTGGGTACACAGACACATGAGATATGCTGACACAGGAGTGCATGCTGACATCCATGCACTCAAAGGGTGTACACTCATGTCCAGGCCTGTGGGCCCCACACAAGTATTTGGTCACATGTGAGCAAACATATGTATGCACACTCAGTTACACAAGAACCCCTGTGCCTGCACATACTTCACTCCTCAGGCTTGTCATCATGTAAGTGTTCACACGTGCTTGTGCACTTGTAGAGTCACAATTGCATGTACATTTATATGCATGCTTGAGTATATAGACATGTGCACATCTATGCACATCTGCACACACACACACTGACAACACACTCACTTGCTCACCTGCAAAAATGTGCATGGACACAAACATGTGCATGGACACAAACGTGCATAGACACACACGGAAATGCCCTTATTCACACACGCATGGGCAGACACTCACTCGCACATGTGCATTTGCAAATGCCTACACAAATGCAAACACAGAGGCACAAACACGGCCTCAGGCACAAACAGAGGCAGATGCACAGGAGGAAGTACAGCCTCTCCCCATAATCCGAGAACCAGGACTCCACCAGCAGCTCTCTCTGCCCTGGCAACTTCAGGCAAGTCCTTGTAAGTCCACTGCTAAGAAGGTAAATCAGGAACCAGCCATCCCTGATGGATTTAATGGCAGCAGAGGGTTTTTGTGGGCTGGACAGAAGTAGTTCAATTAGATTGTGTTCTCATTACAGGGAAGACTGAAGGTTTATTAGGATCCAAGCCACAGGGTCTTGTTTGGACTTTCAGCCCATTTGCATGCAAAGACCATGTGTAAGAGAGAAAAATCAAAGCTATAGACCATCCTTATTCCTGCAGCTCCAGGGGTTCCCACTTTACAAGTCAAAATAATCCCAAAGTTTTGCAAGCTCTGACCTATCCCTGGTGATTGCTGTAGGGCAGTTGTGGAGATCTGGGACCAGTTCCAGCTTCAGTGCAGGGAGAGGTGCAGCCCTAACATGCTCACACAGCAGTAAAGGGTTGTATGTGGGGGGTGAGCCCCATGGCCTGCAGCTGCAAATCCTGGGGCTGGGACACCAGAGAGGAAGCTGGCCTGATGAAGCTGCCCCCCTAGATGAATACCTTCACTTCAAAAGACAAACAAATACTACTTAAAAGGGGCTTAAAAGAAACACCAAGAGAGACATTTCACCAAGGTTTGTAGTGATAGAACAAGGGGTAATAGTTTTGAACTGGAAGAGGGTAGATTCATATCGTACATAAGTAAGAAATGTTTTTCAATTAGAGTGGTGAGGTACTGAAAGACGTTATCCAAAAAAGTTGTGCGTACCCCATCATCAGAATTGCTCAAGGTCAGGTTGGATAGGGCTTTGAGTGATCTGCTCTAGTGTCAGATGTCACTAGATTAAATGGTATTTCAAGCTCCCTTCCCAACCATTTTATGACTCTATGATTCTATGATTATGCAATTCCATGATACTCTGAAAGCCCTGGTCAGGCCCATCAGGTGGCACTTCCAGTATGCCTGCTGGAAGTACCTCACCCTAAACAGTCCCACCCAACCAGGCATCCCAGGGTCCTTCCCCGACTACCTGTCACTAGCATTCGCATCAACATAGGCAAAGGCTAGGAATAGCATCAACACATGAATCAGCATCGGGCTTCTCCCAAGCTCCTCCATCATTTGATCTCTTCTGGTGCTCAGGAGGCCTTCCTACAATGTCAGGAGTTTGAGCTTAAGATAGCGTGAAAAAATTATGTAGAGCTGGGTGAAACAGAATCACAGAATCATATAGGGTTGGAAGGGACCTCTGGAGATCATCTAGTCGAACCCCACTGCCAAAACAGGTCCACCAAGAGCAGGTTGCACAGGAACTTGTCCAGGCAGGTTTTGAATGACTCCAGAGAAGAAGACTTCTCCGCCTCTCTCAGCAGCCTGTTCCAGTGTTCTACCACCCTCAAAGTAAAGAATTTTCTCCTCACATTTAGATGGAACATCTTATATTCAAGTTCGTGCCCATTTCCTGTCTGGTCCTATCCCTGAGCACCACAGAAAAAAGACTGGTCACATCTTCTTGATACCCTCACTTTAAGTATTTATAAACATTGATCAGATCCCCGCTCAGTCTTCTCTTCTCTAGACTAAAAAGACCTAAATCCCTTACCCTCTCCTCACAAGAGAGATGCTCCAGGCCCCTCATCATCTTTGTAGCTTTCTGCTGTACCCTCCCCAGCAGTTCCTTGTCCTTCTTGAACTGGGGAGCCCAAAAATGGACACAGGACTCCAGATGCGGCCTCTCCAGGGCAGAATAGAGAGGGAGGATGACGTCCCTCAGCCTCCTGGCCACACTCTGCGTGATGCACCCCAGGATGCCATTGGCCTTCTTGGCCACAAAAGGACATTGTTGGCTCATGGTCATCCTATTGTCCACCAGGACTCTCAGGTCTTTCTCCTCAGAGCTGCTCTCCAGCAGGTCAGCCCCAACCTGTACTGGTGCATGGGGTTATTTCCCCCAGGTGCAGCACCCTACACTTGCCCTTGTTGAATTTCATCAGGTTCCTCTCTGCCCAACTCTCCAGCCTGTCCAGGTCTCGCTCTATGGTGGCACAGCCTTCTGGTGTGTCAGCCACACCTCCCAGCTTTGTATCATCAGGAAACTTGCTGAGGGCACATTCCATCCCTTCATCCAGGCCATTGATGAGTATACTGAAGAGGACTGGACCCAGTAATGACCCCTGGGGAACACTCCTGTTTACAGACCTCCAACTAGACTCTGTGCCACTAATCACAACCTCCTGAGCTCTGTCTTTCAGCCAGTTTTCAATCCACCTCACTGTCCATTCTTCTAATCCACACTTCCTAAGCTTACCTATGAGGATGCTGTGGGAGATGGTGTTGTAAACCTGACAACAGCCACTGCCCTCCCCTCATCTATCCAACCAGTGATGCCATCAGAGAAGGCTATCAGGTTAGTCAGACATTACTTCCTCTCGGTCAATCTATGTTGACTACTTCTGATAGCTTTCTTTTCCTTCATATGCTTTGAGATGATGCCAAGAATGGGCTGTTCCATCATCTTTCCAGGGTTGGAGGTGAGGCTGACTGGCCTGTAGTTTCCCAGGTTCTCCTTCTTGCCCCTTTTGAAGACTGGAGTGACATTGGCTTTCCTCCAGTCCTCGGGCACCTTGCCTGTTCTCCAGGACCTTTCAAAGATGATGGAGAGCGGCTCAGCAATGGCTTCTTCCAGCTCCCTCAGCACTCATGGGTGAATTCCATGCAATGGTCCCAGGAATCTGCAAATATCCAGTTTACTTAACTGTTCCTTTTCTTTGTCTTCCTCCACTAAGGAAAAGTCTTCTTTTGTCCAGACCTTCTGTCTGGAGGATCACTTTCCTAGGTCTGCAGACAGAGGTTATGGGTAAGACAGCCGGGAAGGCATGGGATGCCTGGTGGCCAATGGCTGAAGGTAAGTCAGTAGTGTGGCCTTGTGGCAAAGGAGACCCACTGCACTCTGACATGTCTCAGCAAAAGTGTGGCCTTCAGACCCAAGAAAATGATCCTTCTCCTTTGTTTGGCACACAAGAGGCCATGCCTGGGGTCCTGTGTTCACTTTGGGGCTCCTCGGTATGTAAGAAAGGTATTGACATGAGGAAGCAAGTCCAGCAGAAGCCTCCAAGGCACTCAGGGGGCTTGAAGAAATGACAGACTGAGACCTTTAGGAAAAGGAGGCTCAAGGGAGACCTTCTGGGTTTCTATGTGCTATGAGGATGTGGAAAAGATGGAGACAGACTCTTCTCAAAGGTGCACAGTAGTAAGAAAAAAAGCAACAGACACAATTAGGAATCTTGAGAATTCTTTTTAGATATAAGAACTCTTTTTATTTTGACCCTGAAAATTCTCAAGTACTGGAATGGATCTTCCAGAGATGATATGCAGGCTATGGCCTTGGACATTTTCAGGACTTGACTGGGCACAGTCCTGACCAGCCTGATCTAATGAGAACTGCAGGGAGCAGGGACTTGGAATGGGTTAGTCATGTTTGTTTCTTAGATGCTAGAAGTAAAGAGAGTGAAAACACAGATCCAACTGGTTTTGATGAAATTGAGAATGGAAGGGGTATGGTAAATTGGAAAGCTGCTTGTTGTTTGGCTTTTTCCCTGAATGAACTTTACAGAATATGATTTACAAGATGGGATGGGAAGTGTGGCAGGAATATTCACTTACTGATTTCCAAGATAACTTTTTTGGACAGAGGGAGAAAGTCCCTGGTGCCTGGAGGGGTGACTACGGCAGTGAGTGTCTGCGGGGTTTGGGGGTGCTGACCATCCTGTTTCTGAGAGCTGCAGCTTTGGGTATGCTGGCCGAAGCTCGGGACTAGACACTGTGCGGGAGCCAGGAGAGGCCAACACAGCCAAGGGCTTGAGGGTGGAGAGAGAGAAGACAGAAACATCAGGGAAGGAGAGACTCCCAAGGTGTTGCACAGGGGAGTGTGTCAGAGAGGTGGGAAAAACAGATGGCGTTGGCTGCAGGAACAACATTTGTTACTGCTGGAGGAGCAAAAACCACCGCAAGGACATTTCAGATATGTTAAGAAGCAATGTCTCCTCCCCATTTCATTCTTTGCTCCCCCTGCAGAGTCATTTCCGGCAGCTCTGCTCTCTTGAGGCTCTTGGTGGGGACGTGTGGGTTTTCTGAGTCTCTCTCACACACGCAGGAGGATTGGTCACAGAATGTACCTCAGATATCTCCTCCTCACTGCCTCCTGAGGCAACCACTGGGTAAGCATTGGCATTGACTGGAGGCAGGATTCCTCTTCTTGCTCTTTACCTCCTCAACAGATCTCTGCAGGAGCTGCTCTTGAATTATGGGCAAATATAGGGAAACATCAGATCATAAGAGTGGCTTTCACCTGCTTTCTCAAGGTACTGCTAGTGACAGAAAAGAAAAGATGAAAATGAGAAGAAACAGCTCCTCTCCTGACCATCACAGACCCCTCGCCTTCCTTTTCTCTTACCAACCATCCACCTCTCGCTCCCTCTCTCTTCTCATCTGTGCTGGCCCAGTGTTTCACAGCCTTGTCATTGCAGAAGCTCTTTTCTATCTGGGCAGGATGCATTTTCTGACGCACAGGGGTTTGCAAGTTGATGCAGGGACACGAGAGCTCTCTCACCCCACTCACACTCTTAGGGTCTCCCAGTCTCTCTCCTGGCTGGCACGTGTCATGCAGCTTGCCCAGACCATCCATTCCTCCTGCAAGTATGCAGTGCCTGGACTTCCTTTTCCCTCTCTTCCCTGACCTCGGGGCTTCCTGAGAGGACTGGGAAGGGGCAGCAGGATGAAACTTCTCACCGGAGTTCCCTTGATCTCTCACCTCTCTGGAGGTGTCCTGGGGCCATCACAGGAGGAGCAGACACCACAGGTTGTTCCCTGGAGACTCCAGGCAGCAGGAGCGTGGTAACCAAAGACCTGAGTGAAAGCACAGCTCTCCTCTGGGGGTATCCCTGTGGGAGGTAATTGGTGTTATTGTGCTGTGAGATCCGTGCTGAGCTGAGGTCTCAGGCCTCCTGCCCAAAAGTTACTCACTGCCTTGCTGTTCCCATCCATGGGGCTCTTGCTGCAGAGAAAGGCACAGGGAGTCTTTTCCTCTGACATTTTGCATCTGCTCTTGTTTTGCATCTCGGTGCCTTGCCCTGCACAGTCACAGACCCTCAATTTCTTCCAGGCACCGTGGGACAGATCACTGTCACCCAGCAAGAAGGAGAAGTCACAGTGAAGCAGAGAGACACCTTCCAGACAACCTGCACCTACCAGAGCTCCTTCTTTCAAGGCTTGCTCTGGTACCAGCAGAGGAAAGGCCAAGGTCCCCACCTGGTTTCTTCTCAGGTCGCAGCTGGCCGCAAGCACAGTGGACGTTTCACAACTGAACTGAACACCACGGGGCAATACAGCCTCCTGCAGCTGGAGGAAGTCGAGGTCTCTGACAGTGCCTTGTACCTCTGTGCTGTGCAAGACACCCTGGTGCAGGGAGCTTCCTTGGCTGTGCGAGAACTCAGGGGAGGGAGGGGATGTGTCTGTGCAAGGCTGAGTTTCATGGAAAGGGCCCTCAACATTGTTTCTTCAATACATCCAGAGCTCTGCTGCCGAGATCTTCTTTGCAGGAGGAGCCAATGTCAGTGATGTGAAAGGAAAGAGAAGGTGATAAAAGAGTCTCAGGTTCTCTTGTTTTCACCTTGGGTTATATGGTTATTATGCCCAACAGCTCTGGTCAGCTGACAGGCAATGCAGGAGGTTGGGATTGCTTGGGCAATGGTTCCTTGCTGCTGTTGTTTACTTTCTGGTTTTTCGTGCTGCATATTGCTTCATCAGGGTTTCCTGTGGGCCTGTATCTTTGAGTATCTGCTCCAGAATGTGTCCCTCAGAGGTTAGAGTTCAAATAAAGATGAGAAACCTAAATAATATGACACAGGGCAATGTTGCTCCCTGGAATTACATGATTACAACAAATTTGGAAAACATTCAGGACTACCTTTTGACCCTCTAGTTGCTGCACAGCTGTGTTCTGAGTCCTGGAAGCTTTCTCTCCCTAGTGTATTTTGCTGGTCCTTGGAACCCTTCTCATGCCCAATCTCATGAGCTTCCTCTAGCATCACCTTATTTCTCCTAGAGTTGTCCCAGGCTATTCAGCTTTATTCAAGATCTCATTGGGGGAACAGAGGGCACTAGGAAGAAGTTGATAACAGGCCCTTCCAGGAGAAGGGCTGGTCTTGAGTAAAGCTACTTCATGTCTGGGAGAATGCCAGGCACCCCAGAGCAGCCAGGGGGCTTTGGCACTGGCTACTGTCCTTGTAGGACCCAGTCTGATGGGAGCTGGCGGTGTGTGAGAGACATGAGTGACCTCAGGTTTTGCCTGGTCAGATTGGTTTCAATATCAATCTATGAGTCCCCTTAGCCCTGTAACTGCTCGGTTGTGCGTGGAACTCGTTGGGGGCAGAGGATGAAGAGGTTATGTGCCTTCACTACCCTTACCCTTGGGTGCAGGCCATGCTCCCTCATTCGGGGGACAAGTGGGAGGAGGAGGAGGACAGGGGCTGTTTCAAAGGCTTTTTCTCACTTCACCCTGACTCCAACTTCTGACTGAGGTTCTTTCCCCAGCACAGGGTTATCCAGAGCACCAGGAATTCCCTTCTGTACAAGATTCTGAGCTGCTTACCCTTCAGAGCCTCCAGCAGCAGCGGGCTCCTCTCTAAGGGAAAGCAGTAGTCAGTCTCCATGTTGCAGGACATGCCCTGAGGCCAGGGGATCATATGTGAGCAGAGATGCTGGAATACAGGGCCTGATACCCACTGGCTGTGGAGGAGTTGGGCAATATCTGCCTCAGCTCCAAGAGACAGTGACTGGAAGAGACCCATTGCCCTGTGTCCCACTCTTCCCTTACTCTTCTGCTCATGTCCCCATCTTATTGCCCACCACCCAAGGCAATGCCTTTATTCCTTGGCAATACAAGACAATGTCCACCAAGAAAATAATTACATAGAGGCAGAGGCTGGGATGCAGAAAACTTTAATGACTCTGAAGAGGGGTATGAGTTCACTTTTCACAGGATGCCAGTGCAGGTATTTCACTAGCAGCTGCTGAAAATCTATGCCCATTGACTACAGTGAAGATCCACAGGGCATCCATCTACATGTCCCACAAAAAGAGAGGGTCCAGCAGATGCCTCAAGTTGGCTCTGGGGTATTTAAAGCACAGAACAATAGAAGACAAGAAAGACAGGAGAGAGAATAAGGCAGGGAAGTTAGACTTTGGCCATCATTGCAGAGGTCCTGAGCTGTCCTCCTTTGGAAGGGCAGCACTGGATGCTCAGCGTCTCTGAAATCAATGGCCAGAAGCTCTGTCCTTAATCCAACATCAGCTTCTGGGTTTTGAGGTCTTTGTTCAGGCGGCCACCAGTGGATTTAGCAGGGCTGAAGACTTCACCGCCTCTCTCAGCAGCCTGTTCCAGTGTTCTACCACCCTCAAAGTAAAGAATTTTCTCCTCACATTTAGATGGAACATCTTATATTCAAGTTCGTGCCCATTTCCTGTCTGGTCCTATCCCTGAGCACCACAGAAAAAAGACTGGTCACATCTTCTTGACACCCTCACTTTAAGTATTTATAAACATTGATCAGATCCCCGCTCAGTCTTCTCTTCTCTAGACTAAAAAGACCTAAATCCCTTACCCTCTCCTCACAAGAGAGATGCTCCAGGCCCCTCATCATCTTTGTAGCTTTCTGCTGTACCCTCCCCAGCAGTTCCTTGTCCTTCTTGAACTGGGGAGCCCAAAAATGGACACAGGACTCCAGATGCGGCCTCTCCAGGGCAGAATAGAGAGGGAGGATGACGTCCCTCAGCCTCCTGGCCACACTCTGCGTGATGCACCCCAGGATGCCATTGGCCTTCTTGGCCACAAAAGGACATTGTTGGCTCATGGTCATCCTATTGTCCACCAGGACTCTCAGGTCTTTCTCCTCAGAGCTGCTCTCCAGCAGGTCAGCCCCAACCTGTACTGGTGCATGGGGTTATTTCCCCCAGGTGCAGCACCCTACACTTGCCCTTGTTGAATTTCATCAGGTTCCTCTCTGCCCAACTCTCCAGCCTGTCCAGGTCTCGCTCTATGGTGGCACAGCCTTCTGGTGTGTCAGCCACACCTCCCAGCTTTGTATCATCAGGAAACTTGCTGAGGGCACATTCCATCCCTTCATCCAGGCCATTGATGAGTATACTGAAGAGGACTGGACCCAGTAATGACCCCTGGGGAACACTCCTGTTTACAGACCTCCAACTAGACTCTGTGCCACTAATCACAACCTCCTGAGCTCTGTCTTTCAGCCAGTTTTCAATCCACCTCACTGTCCATTCTTCTAATCCACACTTCCTAAGCTTACCTATGAGGATGCTGTGGGAGATGGTGTTGTAAACCTGACAACAGCCACTGCCCTCCCCTCATCTATCCAACCAGTGATGCCATCAGAGAAGGCTATCAGGTTAGTCAGACATTACTTCCTCTCGGTCAATCTATGTTGACTACTTCTGATAGCTTTCTTTTCCTTCATATGCTTTGAGATGATGCCAAGAATGGGCTGTTCCATCATCTTTCCAGGGTTGGAGGTGAGGCTGACTGGCCTGTAGTTTCCCAGGTTCTCCTTCTTGCCCCTTTTGAAGACTGGAGTGACATTGGCTTTCCTCACGTCCTCGGGCACCTTGCCTGTTCTCCAGGACCTTTCAAAGATGATGGAGAGCGGCTCAGCAATGGCTTCTTCCAGCTCCCTCAGCACTCATGGGTGAATTCCATGCAATGGTCCCAGGAATCTGCAAATATCCAGTTTACTTAACTGTTCCTTTTCTTTGTCTTCCTCCACTAAGGAAAAGTCTTCTTTTGTCCAGACCTTCTGTCTGGAGGATCACTTTCCTAGGTCTGCAGACAGAGGTTATGGGTAAGACAGCCGGGAAGGCATGGGATGCCTGGTGGCCAATGGCTGAAGGTAAGTCAGTAGTGTGGCCTTGTGGCAAAGGAGACCCACTGCACTCTGACATGTCTCAGCAAAAGTGTGGCCTTCAGACCCAAGAAAATGATCCTTCTCCTTTGTTTGGCACACAAGAGGCCATGCCTGGGGTCCTGTGTTCACTTTGGGGCTCCTCGGTATGTAAGAAAGGTATTGACATGAGGAAGCAAGTCCAGCAGAAGCCTCCAAGGCACTCAGGGGGCTTGAAGAAATGACAGACTGAGACCTTTAGGAAAAGGAGGCTCAAGGGAGACCTTCTGGGTTTCTATGTGCTATGAGGATGTGGAAAAGATGGAGACAGACTCTTCTCAAAGGTGCACAGTAGTAAGAAAAAAAGCAACAGACACAATTAGGAATCTTGAGAATTCTTTTTAGATATAAGAACTCTTTTTATTTTGACCCTGAAAATTCTCAAGTACTGGAATGGATCTTCCAGAGATGATATGCAGGCTATGGCCTTGGACATTTTCAGGACTTGACTGGGCACAGTCCTGACCAGCCTGATCTAATGAGAACTGCAGGGAGCAGGGACTTGGAATGGGTTAGTCATGTTTGTTTCTTAGATGCTAGAAGTAAAGAGAGTGAAAACACAGATCCAACTGGTTTTGATGAAATTGAGAATGGAAGGGGTATGGTAAATTGGAAAGCTGCTTGTTGTTTGGCTTTTTCCCTGAATGAACTTTACAGAATATGATTTACAAGATGGGATGGGAAGTGTGGCAGGAATATTCACTTACTGATTTCCAAGATAACTTTTTTGGACAGAGGGAGAAAGTCCCTGGTGCCTGGAGGGGTGACTACGGCAGTGAGTGTCTGCGGGGTTTGGGGGTGCTGACCATCCTGTTTCTGAGAGCTGCAGCTTTGGGTATGCTGGCCGAAGCTCGGGACTAGACACTGTGCGGGAGCCAGGAGAGGCCAACACAGCCAAGGGCTTGAGGGTGGAGAGAGAGAAGACAGAAACATCAGGGAAGGAGAGACTCCCAAGGTGTTGCACAGGGGAGTGTGTCAGAGAGGTGGGAAAAACAGATGGCGTTGGCTGCAGGAACAACATTTGTTACTGCTGGAGGAGCAAAAACCACCGCAAGGACATTTCAGATATGTTAAGAAGCAATGTCTCCTCCCCATTTCATTCTTTGCTCCCCCTGCAGAGTCATTTCCGGCAGCTCTGCTCTCTTGAGGCTCTTGGTGGGGACGTGTGGGTTTTCTGAGTCTCTCTCACACACGCAGGAGGATTGGTCACAGAATGTACCTCAGATATCTCCTCCTCACTGCCTCCTGAGGCAACCACTGGGTAAGCATTGGCATTGACTGGAGGCAGGATTCCTCTTCTTGCTCTTTACCTCCTCAACAGATCTCTGCAGGAGCTGCTCTTGAATTATGGGCAAATATAGGGAAACATCAGATCATAAGAGTGGCTTTCACCTGCTTTCTCAAGGTACTGCTAGTGACAGAAAAGAAAAGATGAAAATGAGAAGAAACAGCTCCTCTCCTGACCATCACAGACCCCTCGCCTTCCTTTTCTCTTACCAACCATCCACCTCTCGCTCCCTCTCTCTTCTCATCTGTGCTGGCCCAGTGTTTCACAGCCTTGTCATTGCAGAAGCTCTTTTCTATCTGGGCAGGATGCATTTTCTGACGCACAGGGGTTTGCAAGTTGATGCAGGGACACGAGAGCTCTCTCACCCCACTCACACTCTTAGGGTCTCCCAGTCTCTCTCCTGGCTGGCACGTGTCATGCAGCTTGCCCAGACCATCCATTCCTCCTGCAAGTATGCAGTGCCTGGACTTCCTTTTCCCTCTCTTCCCTGACCTCGGGGCTTCCTGAGAGGACTGGGAAGGGGCAGCAGGATGAAACTTCTCACCGGAGTTCCCTTGATCTCTCACCTCTCTGGAGGTGTCCTGGGGCCATCACAGGAGGAGCAGACACCACAGGTTGTTCCCTGGAGACTCCAGGCAGCAGGAGCGTGGTAACCAAAGACCTGAGTGAAAGCACAGCTCTCCTCTGGGGGTATCCCTGTGGGAGGTAATTGGTGTTATTGTGCTGTGAGATCCGTGCTGAGCTGAGGTCTCAGGCCTCCTGCCCAAAAGTTACTCACTGCCTTGCTGTTCCCATCCATGGGGCTCTTGCTGCAGAGAAAGGCACAGGGAGTCTTTTCCTCTGACATTTTGCATCTGCTCTTGTTTTGCATCTCGGTGCCTTGCCCTGCACAGTCACAGACCCTCAATTTCTTCCAGGCACCGTGGGACAGATCACTGTCACCCAGCAAGAAGGAGAAGTCACAGTGAAGCAGAGAGACACCTTCCAGACAACCTGCACCTACCAGAGCTCCTTCTTTCAAGGCTTGCTCTGGTACCAGCAGAGGAAAGGCCAAGGTCCCCACCTGGTTTCTTCTCAGGTCGCAGCTGGCCGCAAGCACAGTGGACGTTTCACAACTGAACTGAACACCACGGGGCAATACAGCCTCCTGCAGCTGGAGGAAGTCGAGGTCTCTGACAGTGCCTTGTACCTCTGTGCTGTGCAAGACACCCTGGTGCAGGGAGCTTCCTTGGCTGTGCGAGAACTCAGGGGAGGGAGGGGATGTGTCTGTGCAAGGCTGAGTTTCATGGAAAGGGCCCTCAACATTGTTTCTTCAATACATCCAGAGCTCTGCTGCCGAGATCTTCTTTGCAGGAGGAGCCAATGTCAGTGATGTGAAAGGAAAGAGAAGGTGATAAAAGAGTCTCAGGTTCTCTTGTTTTCACCTTGGGTTATATGGTTATTATGCCCAACAGCTCTGGTCAGCTGACAGGCAATGCAGGAGGTTGGGATTGCTTGGGCAATGGTTCCTTGCTGCTGTTGTTTACTTTCTGGTTTTTCGTGCTGCATATTGCTTCATCAGGGTTTCCTGTGGGCCTGTATCTTTGAGTATCTGCTCCAGAATGTGTCCCTCAGAGGTTAGAGTTCAAATAAAGATGAGAAACCTAAATAATATGACACAGGGCAATGTTGCTCCCTGGAATTACATGATTACAACAAATTTGGAAAACATTCAGGACTACCTTTTGACCCTCTAGTTGCTGCACAGCTGTGTTCTGAGTCCTGGAAGCTTTCTCTCCCTAGTGTATTTTGCTGGTCCTTGGAACCCTTCTCATGCCCAATCTCATGAGCTTCCTCTAGCATCACCTTATTTCTCCTAGAGTTGTCCCAGGCTATTCAGCTTTATTCAAGATCTCATTGGGGGAACAGAGGGCACTAGGAAGAAGTTGATAACAGGCCCTTCCAGGAGAAGGGCTGGTCTTGAGTAAAGCTACTTCATGTCTGGGAGAATGCCAGGCACCCCAGAGCAGCCAGGGGGCTTTGGCACTGGCTACTGTCCTTGTAGGACCCAGTCTGATGGGAGCTGGCGGTGTGTGAGAGACATGAGTGACCTCAGGTTTTGCCTGGTCAGATTGGTTTCAATATCAATCTATGAGTCCCCTTAGCCCTGTAACTGCTCGGTTGTGCGTGGAACTCGTTGGGGGCAGAGGATGAAGAGGTTATGTGCCTTCACTACCCTTACCCTTGGGTGCAGGCCATGCTCCCTCATTCGGGGGACAAGTGGGAGGAGGAGGAGGACAGGGGCTGTTTCAAAGGCTTTTTCTCACTTCACCCTGACTCCAACTTCTGACTGAGGTTCTTTCCCCAGCACAGGGTTATCCAGAGCACCAGGAATTCCCTTCTGTACAAGATTCTGAGCTGCTTACCCTTCAGAGCCTCCAGCAGCAGCGGGCTCCTCTCTAAGGGAAAGCAGTAGTCAGTCTCCATGTTGCAGGACATGCCCTGAGGCCAGGGGATCATATGTGAGCAGAGATGCTGGAATACAGGGCCTGATACCCACTGGCTGTGGAGGAGTTGGGCAATCTCTGCATCAGCTCAAAGAGACAGTGACTGGAAGAGACCCAGTGCCCTGTGTCCCACTCTTCCCTTACTCTTCTGCTCATGTCCCCATCTTATTGCCCACCACCCAAGGCAATGCCTTTATTCCTTGGCAATACAAGACAATGTCCACCAAGAAAATAATTACATAGAGGCAGAGGCTGGGATGCAGAAAACTTTAATGACTCTGAAGAGGGGTATGAGTTCACTTTTCACAGGATGCCAGTGCAGGTATTTCACTAGCAGCTGCTGAAAATCTATGCCCATTGACTACAGTGAAGATCCACAGGGCATCCATCTACATGTCCCACAAAAAGAGAGGGTCCAGCAGATGCCTCAAGTTGGCTCTGGGGTATTTAAAGCACAGAACAATAGAAGACAAGAAAGACAGGAGAGAGAATAAGGCAGGGAAGTTAGACTTTGGCCATCATTGCAGAGGTCCTGAGCTGTCCTCCTTTGGAAGGGCAGCACTGGATGCTCAACGTCTCTGAAATCAATGGCCAGAAGCTCTGTCCTTAATCCAACATCAGCTTCTGGGTTTTGAGGTCTTTGTTCAGGCGGCCACCAGTGGATTTAGCAGGGCTGACATCTGTTGCCACAGTAGCGGCTGGTAATGCAGGAGAGGTCACAGCACCCAGAGTTGATGGGGACTCCGTCACAGCTGAGGATGCTGCCAACAGCAGCAGAGGTGGAGGATCCCACAGCGGTGTTCTGAGGGAAGGAGCTGAGGATGGGGCCGGGCAGGGTCACCACCACAGCAGGGGGTTCGATGACGACGGTGGAGTTCTGGCACTGCCTGACACAGGGCTCGTTGCAGCTGTTGGCCAGTGGGGTTGGGCCACAGGGCCGGCAGCAGGGCTGGCACTGGTCATAGCAGGACATGACTTGAGGGTGAAGGTACACCTGGGAGAAAGATCAAGGAGGAATTAGGGGTACATGTCAGGAGCAGTCCACCACAAGTCTGTCACCCTGTAATGATCATGTCTAAAGCACCCACAGAGCCAAGAGGTAGAAAGCATGCAATGAGACAGAAGGAAATTCTCAGCCTCATGCAAACAATTTAATTCAAAGTTTTGGTAAGCCTGACAAGGTTGCTACCTATCTCTTCAATGAAGAGCCTTCTCAGGCAGATCGCAGATACTCTCTGAGTCAGATTTACACCCCTTTTTCCCCCCTCAAGCTACACCAAGAACCAGCACAGATGGACAGCTACACATTTGGATGAATAGAAAAAAGACATGAGGAAAGGGCTTCAGACTCACCTGGTTCTCAAGGAGAAGGAGGAGAGTGAAGCGGATGAGAGACCAAGGAGTTGGGCTGGCTTTTTATAGTGACTCTGACCTGCCCCAGGCCCAGAGGTAGCTTCTACAGAAGTGGTAATTTTCTAAGGTGCTCATGAGAGGCAGAAAACACCTCAGCTAATGACATGGCCTGGGTGGTTGTTTTCTCTGATGCCACCTTCTCATTTCCTGGCTTACGCTGTCTACCTTCTCTCACAGAGGCTTCTTCTGAGTGCTGGGACTGAGAGACTCCATGATTTCTGGGGCAGGAACGTGTCAGTGCCTGCTGAAGCCTCAGCTCAGGTGCCGGATGGGCGCAGTGCAGGCAAGTGATGTTGGCCTGGGGCACACTGGTGGGGTTGCCCATGGCTGCAGTGACAGGAAAGGGCCCATCTACTCCCAACCCTGGAATCTTTGCTGGTCACCCAAGGGCTTCCCTGCATGAGGATGTGCCTTGTCTTTCTCTCCTGACTCACTCCAGTGGTCACTTGTAGGGTGCAGGTGGGCTGCTCTGCTGGATTTCATTGACTCTTAATCTTTTACCCAGGAAACTAAGCAGCCTTCCTCAAGCTCTGGGTACTGAGGGCTGCAAAAGTTATTTCCCCCATTATCTCAACAGTGCTGAAAATCAGAGTTATGTGGGTCCTCTACCAAAACCAGGTTATTATGGGGGGCAGCCAGTAGAGAAAACTCATTTCTTAGTGTGACACACAAATAACAAGGGGTAGACTTATGCTTTCGAACACCTGAGTGTTATCATTGTCTAAAACACGAAATTTTGAGGGAGGCTATCACTTTGCTTAAGTATTCCTTGAATTTATCCTCTTCTACCAAGGATACACCTCCCTTGCTCTTAAATTCTCCCCTGGTTTCAGGGACCTAGGAGTCCTAAAGACTGATCTTTCTCATGAATGCTAAGGTAAAGAAGGCATTCACATTCAGCCTCTCGGCCTTTCCATGCCCTGTGTTGCAAGGCTGTGGGGCTTCAGAGAAAGCCCAGTCCTTCATCAGTGGGACCAGTTGTCCCCAGCCTTCCTTTTGTCACCTGTGTCCTTAGAAAAGCCCTTCATGTTGCCATTGGCATCCTTCACCAGAGTCAGTTCCAGTTGGGCTTTGGTTTTCCTAACCTCACCCCTGAATGCTTGGACATGTTTCTCTGTATTCTTCCCAGGTTACCTATTCCTGCTTCCATTTTCTGCTTGCTTCCTTCTTGCATTTTGGTTTGTCCAGGAGCTCCTTGTTCATCCATGCAGGCCTCCTGGCATGCCTTCCTAACTTTTTGCTAAGTGGGTCAGTCTGCTCTTGAGCTTGGAGGCAGTGATACTGGAATATTAACCAGTTTTCTGGGGGCTCCTCTCCGCCTCAAGTGTCGCATCACTGAGGACTCTTTTGAGCAGCTCCTTAAAGGGACCAAAGTCTGATCTCTTGAAGTGCAGGGTTATGATCTTGGTATTTACCCTCATTGTTGGTTGAGGATCTTGAAGTCCACCATGTCATGGTCACTGCAGCTCAGGCTGCCTTTGGTCTTCACATCCATAACAAGACTTTCTTCTCAGTGCCTATGAGATCCAGCAGAACACCTCTTATTGGATCTTCTATTCCTTGGGTGATGAAGTTGTCTTCTATGCACTGGTGTAACCTTTTGGCTTGCTTATGTCCTTCTGTGCTGTCCGTCCAACAGATATCATGATGGTTGAATTGTCCTGTGAGGATCAGGCTCTGTGAAAGTGATGCTAGTCTTATCTCTCTCTAGAGGACCTCATCTGCTTGTTCTTCCTGGTAAATGGCCTAAAGCAGATACCTACTACAATGTCACACTTACCTGTCTTCTCTTTAATGCTTGCCCACAAGCCCTCAGTTGGCACATCACCCAACGCCAGGCAGAGCTTCATACATTCCAACTGCTCTCTCACAGAAAGGGAAAGTCCCCCTCCTTGTCTTCACAGCCTGTAGTTCCAAAAAAAGCCTGTATACCTCCACTGAAACATGCCAGTCGCGGGAGCCATCCCACCCTGTTTCCATGATCCCAACATGATCGTAGCCCTACAACTGCACACACATCTCTGACTCCTGGTGGTTACTCCCCAGATTGTGAGCATTAGTGCCCAGGCACTTGACAGAGGCATCCCAGTGTGTTGCCTTCCTAGAAAGGGTTCTGGGGACTTCTCCACAATGGTACCACAAAGGTAGACACTTCCTTGATTGACCTTGTTCAAGAAAACAAGGTTTCAAGGCACATCTGGCTCCACTTTATCTTTGAAAGTGGTGAACTTATTTTGCAGTTGTAAACCCTTAGGTGGAGCAGAAACCTTCTGGAATCCCTCCTTGCATCGTCCCCTATGAATCTGCTTTCATGAATCTACAAGTGGTATTCAGTTTTTAAGAACCACCTTTAAAAACACAGAAGCAGGCAATTCCAAAGTTAAGCAAGCAGGGCAGAAGACATCACAGAAAATAGAAATTGTACAATCTGTGAAAGGAAGGTCAGGCTTCACAGAAAAGGTACAGAGCTGTC
Organism: Calidris pugnax; assembly: GCF_001431845.1. Lineage (NCBI taxonomy): Eukaryota > Metazoa > Chordata > Aves > Charadriiformes > Scolopacidae > Calidris > Calidris pugnax. The sequence continues at coordinate 52,586 of NW_015091044.1, forward strand.
ATTCACATATGCAGGGAGAAAGCAGGAAGGGCCAAAGCTCAATTAGAGTTGAAAGTGGCCCGTCTTGTGTTAGACAACAAGAAAGGCTTTTTTAGGTGCATTGATAGCAAGAAGAGGTGCAAAGAAAACATTGGGCCAATAACTGTTGAAGATGGTCACCTGAGTAATAGAGATGAAGGGAAACTTGAGGCATTCAATATTTCAAAGTATTTTGCCTCAGTCTTTAATAATGCTTATAGACCTCGGGCTGCCCGGTACACTAAGTTGAAGAACCACGACTGCAGGAACAATCACTTTCCCTTTGTAAGGGACCAGCTGTATCATGTGATTGTTCATACATCCATTGGGACAGATAGGATTCATGCCACAGAACTGAAGAAACTGGGAGATGTTACAGCAGAAATCCCCTAAAGATCTACCAAAGGTCTTGGGAGGCTGGGGAGGTTCCTGCTGACTGGAAGCCAGACAGTGTTTTTCCAACTGAAAGAAGCTTGTGAAGGAAGACCCAGGAAACTACAGACCTGTCAGTCTGACCTAAGTCCATGGAAAAAAATTATGGAGAATGTCATACTGGGTGCTATTGAAAGATGTTTAAAGAACAATGCAATCATCAGGCACAGTCAACACAGGTTCACAATAAAAAGGTCCTGTTGAACTAATTTGATATCCTTCTGTGATAAAGTCACCCACCCAGTGCATTAAGGGAAAGCAGTGGATGGAGTTTTTCTGGATCTTAGTAAGGTTTTAGATAGTGTCCCTCACAGCATCCTTCTGGAGAACTTGTCTGTCTATGGGATGAGCAGGTACATGGTGTGCTGGGTGAAGAACTGGCTGAAAGGCAGGGATCAAAGGGTTGCAGTGAATGAGGCTACATCTGGCTAAAGATTAGTAAGCCTGGTGTTCCTCTGGACTCAATTCTATGGCCAGTTCTGTTCAATATTTTTATCAGTGATGTGGATGCAGGAGTTGAAGGGACCATGAGCAATTTCACTCATAATCCTGACCTGGGCGGTACTGTTGCCTCTCTGGATGGACAGGAGGCCTTGCAGAGAGATCTAGATAAATTGAAGCATTGGGCAATTATTAATGGCATGAAATTTAACAAGTCCAAATAACAGATTCTGCACCTGGGATGGAGTAACACCAAACACAAGTCTAAATTGGGAGAGGAGTGGCTGGAGCAGCCCTGCAGAAAGGGATCTGGGGGTGCTGGTTGACAGCAGGCTCAACAGGAGTCAGGCATGTGTGCTGTCAGCCAGAGGGCAAAGCACATCCTGGAGGGCATTAACACAATCAAACCAGCCAGTCAGGAGAGGAGATTATCCCACCGTATTTAGTGTTGGGGCAGCCTCCCCTTGAGTTCTGTGTGTAGTTCTGAACCCGACAATTTCAGAAGGAAGTGAAGGTATTTGAATGTGTCCAGAGGAGGGCAACAAAACCTGGGAAAGGGCTGTAAAGAATGTCCTATGAGGAGTGGCCAATGGCTTTGGGCTTGTTTGGTTTGGAGAAAAGGAGTCTGGGGGCGACCTCATGTCTCTCTGCAGCTTCCTGAGGAGGGGAAGTGGAGAGGGAGGTGGTGATCTCTTCTCCCTGGGATTCCATGATAGGACACATGGAAATGGTTCAAAGCTGCATCGGGAGAGGTTCAAAATGACATTACTAAACATTTCCTTACGGACAGAGTGATCAAACACTGGAACAGGCTTTCTAAAGCAATAGAGCATCGATCAATGCCTGAAGCCTGCTAGTGTTTAAGAGGCATTTGGACAACACCCTTAATTACATGGTTTAACTTTTGGTCAGCCCTGAAGTGGTCAGGCAGTTGGACTAGATGGCTGTTGTAGGTCCCTCCCAACTGTAATATTCTCTTCTCTTCTCTTCTCTTCTCTTCTCTTCTCTTCTCTTCTCTTCTCTTCTCTTCTCTTCTCTTCTCTTCTCTTCTCTTCTCATCAGATCCCCGCTCAGTCTTCTCTTCTCTAGACTAAAAAGACCTAAATCCCTTACCCTCTCCTCACAAGAGAGATGCTCCAGGCCCCTCATCATCTTTGTAGCTTTCTGCTGTACCCTCCCCAGCAGTTCCTTGTCCTTCTTGAACTGGGGAGCCCAAAAATGGACACAGGACTCCAGATGCGGCCTCTCCAGGGCAGAATAGAGAGGGAGGATGACGTCCCTCAGCCTCCTGGCCACACTCTGCGTGATGCACCCCAGGATGCCATTGGCCTTCTTGGCCACAAAAGGACATTGTTGGCTCATGGTCATCCTATTGTCCACCAGGACTCTCAGGTCTTTCTCCTCAGAGCTGCTCTCCAGCAGGTCAGCCCCAACCTGTACTGGTGCATGGGGTTATTTCCCCCAGGTGCAGCACCCTACACTTGCCCTTGTTGAATTTCATCAGGTTCCTCTCTGCCCAACTCTCCAGCCTGTCCAGGTCTCGCTCTATGGTGGCACAGCCTTCTGGTGTGTCAGCCACACCTCCCAGCTTTGTATCATCAGGAAACTTGCTGAGGGCACATTCCATCCCTTCATCCAGGCCATTGATGAGTATACTGAAGAGGACTGGACCCAGTAATGACCCCTGGGGAACACTCCTGTTTACAGACCTCCAACTAGACTCTGTGCCACTAATCACAACCTCCTGAGCTCTGTCTTTCAGCCAGTTTTCAATCCACCTCACTGTCCATTCTTCTAATCCACACTTCCTAAGCTTACCTATGAGGATGCTGTGGGAGATGGTGTTGTAAACCTGACAACAGCCACTGCCCTCCCCTCATCTATCCAACCAGTGATGCCATCAGAGAAGGCTATCAGGTTAGTCAGACATTACTTCCTCTCGGTCAATCTATGTTGACTACTTCTGATAGCTTTCTTTTCCTTCATATGCTTTGAGATGATGCCAAGAATGGGCTGTTCCATCATCTTTCCAGGGTTGGAGGTGAGGCTGACTGGCCTGTAGTTTCCCAGGTTCTCCTTCTTGCCCCTTTTGAAGACTGGAGTGACATTGGCTTTCCTCCAGTCCTCGGGCACCTTGCCTGTTCTCCAGGACCTTTCAAAGATGATGGAGAGCGGCTCAGCAATGGCTTCTTCCAGCTCCCTCAGCACTCATGGGTGAATTCCATGCAATGGTCCCAGGAATCTGCAAATATCCAGTTTACTTAACTGTTCCTTTTCTTTGTCTTCCTCCACTAAGGAAAAGTCTTCTTTTGTCCAGACCTTCTGTCTGGAGGATCACTTTCCTAGGTCTGCAGACAGAGGTTATGGGTAAGACAGCCGGGAAGGCATGGGATGCCTGGTGGCCAATGGCTGAAGGTAAGTCAGTAGTGTGGCCTTGTGGCAAAGGAGACCCACTGCACTCTGACATGTCTCAGCAAAAGTGTGGCCTTCAGACCCAAGAAAATGATCCTTCTCCTTTGTTTGGCACACAAGAGGCCATGCCTGGGGTCCTGTGTTCACTTTGGGGCTCCTCGGTATGTAAGAAAGGTATTGACATGAGGAAGCAAGTCCAGCAGAAGCCTCCAAGGCACTCAGGGGGCTTGAAGAAATGACAGACTGAGACCTTTAGGAAAAGGAGGCTCAAGGGAGACCTTCTGGGTTTCTATGTGCTATGAGGATGTGGAAAAGATGGAGACAGACTCTTCTCAAAGGTGCACAGTAGTAAGAAAAAAAGCAACAGACACAATTAGGAATCTTGAGAATTCTTTTTAGATATAAGAACTCTTTTTATTTTGACCCTGAAAATTCTCAAGTACTGGAATGGATCTTCCAGAGATGATATGCAGGCTATGGCCTTGGACATTTTCAGGACTTGACTGGGCACAGTCCTGACCAGCCTGATCTAATGAGAACTGCAGGGAGCAGGGACTTGGAATGGGTTAGTCATGTTTGTTTCTTAGATGCTAGAAGTAAAGAGAGTGAAAACACAGATCCAACTGGTTTTGATGAAATTGAGAATGGAAGGGGTATGGTAAATTGGAAAGCTGCTTGTTGTTTGGCTTTTTCCCTGAATGAACTTTACAGAATATGATTTACAAGATGGGATGGGAAGTGTGGCAGGAATATTCACTTACTGATTTCCAAGATAACTTTTTTGGACAGAGGGAGAAAGTCCCTGGTGCCTGGAGGGGTGACTACGGCAGTGAGTGTCTGCGGGGTTTGGGGGTGCTGACCATCCTGTTTCTGAGAGCTGCAGCTTTGGGTATGCTGGCCGAAGCTCGGGACTAGACACTGTGCGGGAGCCAGGAGAGGCCAACACAGCCAAGGGCTTGAGGGTGGAGAGAGAGAAGACAGAAACATCAGGGAAGGAGAGACTCCCAAGGTGTTGCACAGGGGAGTGTGTCAGAGAGGTGGGAAAAACAGATGGCGTTGGCTGCAGGAACAACATTTGTTACTGCTGGAGGAGCAAAAACCACCGCAAGGACATTTCAGATATGTTAAGAAGCAATGTCTCCTCCCCATTTCATTCTTTGCTCCCCCTGCAGAGTCATTTCCGGCAGCTCTGCTCTCTTGAGGCTCTTGGTGGGGACGTGTGGGTTTTCTGAGTCTCTCTCACACACGCAGGAGGATTGGTCACAGAATGTACCTCAGATATCTCCTCCTCACTGCCTCCTGAGGCAACCACTGGGTAAGCATTGGCATTGACTGGAGGCAGGATTCCTCTTCTTGCTCTTTACCTCCTCAACAGATCTCTGCAGGAGCTGCTCTTGAATTATGGGCAAATATAGGGAAACATCAGATCATAAGAGTGGCTTTCACCTGCTTTCTCAAGGTACTGCTAGTGACAGAAAAGAAAAGATGAAAATGAGAAGAAACAGCTCCTCTCCTGACCATCACAGACCCCTCGCCTTCCTTTTCTCTTACCAACCATCCACCTCTCGCTCCCTCTCTCTTCTCATCTGTGCTGGCCCAGTGTTTCACAGCCTTGTCATTGCAGAAGCTCTTTTCTATCTGGGCAGGATGCATTTTCTGACGCACAGGGGTTTGCAAGTTGATGCAGGGACACGAGAGCTCTCTCACCCCACTCACACTCTTAGGGTCTCCCAGTCTCTCTCCTGGCTGGCACGTGTCATGCAGCTTGCCCAGACCATCCATTCCTCCTGCAAGTATGCAGTGCCTGGACTTCCTTTTCCCTCTCTTCCCTGACCTCGGGGCTTCCTGAGAGGACTGGGAAGGGGCAGCAGGATGAAACTTCTCACCGGAGTTCCCTTGATCTCTCACCTCTCTGGAGGTGTCCTGGGGCCATCACAGGAGGAGCAGACACCACAGGTTGTTCCCTGGAGACTCCAGGCAGCAGGAGCGTGGTAACCAAAGACCTGAGTGAAAGCACAGCTCTCCTCTGGGGGTATCCCTGTGGGAGGTAATTGGTGTTATTGTGCTGTGAGATCCGTGCTGAGCTGAGGTCTCAGGCCTCCTGCCCAAAAGTTACTCACTGCCTTGCTGTTCCCATCCATGGGGCTCTTGCTGCAGAGAAAGGCACAGGGAGTCTTTTCCTCTGACATTTTGCATCTGCTCTTGTTTTGCATCTCGGTGCCTTGCCCTGCACAGTCACAGACCCTCAATTTCTTCCAGGCACCGTGGGACAGATCACTGTCACCCAGCAAGAAGGAGAAGTCACAGTGAAGCAGAGAGACACCTTCCAGACAACCTGCACCTACCAGAGCTCCTTCTTTCAAGGCTTGCTCTGGTACCAGCAGAGGAAAGGCCAAGGTCCCCACCTGGTTTCTTCTCAGGTCGCAGCTGGCCGCAAGCACAGTGGACGTTTCACAACTGAACTGAACACCACGGGGCAATACAGCCTCCTGCAGCTGGAGGAAGTCGAGGTCTCTGACAGTGCCTTGTACCTCTGTGCTGTGCAAGACACCCTGGTGCAGGGAGCTTCCTTGGCTGTGCGAGAACTCAGGGGAGGGAGGGGATGTGTCTGTGCAAGGCTGAGTTTCATGGAAAGGGCCCTCAACATTGTTTCTTCAATACATCCAGAGCTCTGCTGCCGAGATCTTCTTTGCAGGAGGAGCCAATGTCAGTGATGTGAAAGGAAAGAGAAGGTGATAAAAGAGTCTCAGGTTCTCTTGTTTTCACCTTGGGTTATATGGTTATTATGCCCAACAGCTCTGGTCAGCTGACAGGCAATGCAGGAGGTTGGGATTGCTTGGGCAATGGTTCCTTGCTGCTGTTGTTTACTTTCTGGTTTTTCGTGCTGCATATTGCTTCATCAGGGTTTCCTGTGGGCCTGTATCTTTGAGTATCTGCTCCAGAATGTGTCCCTCAGAGGTTAGAGTTCAAATAAAGATGAGAAACCTAAATAATATGACACAGGGCAATGTTGCTCCCTGGAATTACATGATTACAACAAATTTGGAAAACATTCAGGACTACCTTTTGACCCTCTAGTTGCTGCACAGCTGTGTTCTGAGTCCTGGAAGCTTTCTCTCCCTAGTGTATTTTGCTGGTCCTTGGAACCCTTCTCATGCCCAATCTCATGAGCTTCCTCTAGCATCACCTTATTTCTCCTAGAGTTGTCCCAGGCTATTCAGCTTTATTCAAGATCTCATTGGGGGAACAGAGGGCACTAGGAAGAAGTTGATAACAGGCCCTTCCAGGAGAAGGGCTGGTCTTGAGTAAAGCTACTTCATGTCTGGGAGAATGCCAGGCACCCCAGAGCAGCCAGGGGGCTTTGGCACTGGCTACTGTCCTTGTAGGACCCAGTCTGATGGGAGCTGGCGGTGTGTGAGAGACATGAGTGACCTCAGGTTTTGCCTGGTCAGATTGGTTTCAATATCAATCTATGAGTCCCCTTAGCCCTGTAACTGCTCGGTTGTGCGTGGAACTCGTTGGGGGCAGAGGATGAAGAGGTTATGTGCCTTCACTACCCTTACCCTTGGGTGCAGGCCATGCTCCCTCATTCGGGGGACAAGTGGGAGGAGGAGGAGGACAGGGGCTGTTTCAAAGGCTTTTTCTCACTTCACCCTGACTCCAACTTCTGACTGAGGTTCTTTCCCCAGCACAGGGTTATCCAGAGCACCAGGAATTCCCTTCTGTACAAGATTCTGAGCTGCTTACCCTTCAGAGCCTCCAGCAGCAGCGGGCTCCTCTCTAAGGGAAAGCAGTAGTCAGTCTCCATGTTGCAGGACATGCCCTGAGGCCAGGGGATCATATGTGAGCAGAGATGCTGGAATACAGGGCCTGATACCCACTGGCTGTGGAGGAGTTGGGCAATATCTGCCTCAGCTCCAAGAGACAGTGACTGGAAGAGACCCATTGCCCTGTGTCCCACTCTTCCCTTACTCTTCTGCTCATGTCCCCATCTTATTGCCCACCACCCAAGGCAATGCCTTTATTCCTTGGCAATACAAGACAATGTCCACCAAGAAAATAATTACATAGAGGCAGAGGCTGGGATGCAGAAAACTTTAATGACTCTGAAGAGGGGTATGAGTTCACTTTTCACAGGATGCCAGTGCAGGTATTTCACTAGCAGCTGCTGAAAATCTATGCCCATTGACTACAGTGAAGATCCACAGGGCATCCATCTACATGTCCCACAAAAAGAGAGGGTCCAGCAGATGCCTCAAGTTGGCTCTGGGGTATTTAAAGCACAGAACAATAGAAGACAAGAAAGACAGGAGAGAGAATAAGGCAGGGAAGTTAGACTTTGGCCATCATTGCAGAGGTCCTGAGCTGTCCTCCTTTGGAAGGGCAGCACTGGATGCTCAGCGTCTCTGAAATCAATGGCCAGAAGCTCTGTCCTTAATCCAACATCAGCTTCTGGGTTTTGAGGTCTTTGTTCAGGCGGCCACCAGTGGATTTAGCAGGGCTGACATCTGTTGCCACAGTAGCGGCTGGTAATGCAGGAGAGGTCACAGCACCCAGAGTTGATGGGGACTCCGTCACAGCTGAGGATGCTGCCAACAGCAGCAGAGGTGGAGGATCCCACAGCGGTGTTCTGAGGGAAGGAGCTGAGGATGGGGCCGGGCAGGGTCACCACCACAGCAGGGGGTTCGATGACGACGGTGGAGTTCTGGCACTGCCTGACACAGGGCTCGTTGCAGCTGTTGGCCAGTGGGGTTGGGCCACAGGGCCGGCAGCAGGGCTGGCACTGGTCATAGCAGGACATGACTTGAGGGTGAAGGTACACCTGGGAGAAAGATCAAGGAGGAATTAGGGGTACATGTCAGGAGCAGTCCACCACAAGTCTGTCACCCTGTAATGATCATGTCTAAAGCACCCACAGAGCCAAGAGGTAGAAAGCATGCAATGAGACAGAAGGAAATTCTCAGCCTCATGCAAACAATTTAATTCAAAGTTTTGGTAAGCCTGACAAGGTTGCTACCTATCTCTTCAATGAAGAGCCTTCTCAGGCAGATCGCAGATACTCTCTGAGTCAGATTTACACCCCTTTTTCCCCCCTCAAGCTACACCAAGAACCAGCACAGATGGACAGCTACACATTTGGATGAATAGAAAAAAGACATGAGGAAAGGGCTTCAGACTCACCTGGTTCTCAAGGAGAAGGAGGAGAGTGAAGCGGATGAGAGACCAAGGAGTTGGGCTGGCTTTTTATAGTGACTCTGACCTGCCCCAGGCCCAGAGGTAGCTTCTACAGAAGTGGTAATTTTCTAAGGTGCTCATGAGAGGCAGAAAACACCTCAGCTAATGACATGGCCTGGGTGGTTGTTTTCTCTGATGCCACCTTCTCATTTCCTGGCTTACGCTGTCTACCTTCTCTCACAGAGGCTTCTTCTGAGTGCTGGGACTGAGAGACTCCATGATTTCTGGGGCAGGAACGTGTCAGTGCCTGCTGAAGCCTCAGCTCAGGTGCCGGATGGGCGCAGTGCAGGCAAGTGATGTTGGCCTGGGGCACACTGGTGGGGTTGCCCATGGCTGCAGTGACAGGAAAGGGCCCATCTACTCCCAACCCTGGAATCTTTGCTGGTCACCCAAGGGCTTCCCTGCATGAGGATGTGCCTTGTCTTTCTCTCCTGACTCACTCCAGTGGTCACTTGTAGGGTGCAGGTGGGCTGCTCTGCTGGATTTCATTGACTCTTAATCTTTTACCCAGGAAACTAAGCAGCCTTCCTCAAGCTCTGGGTACTGAGGGCTGCAAAAGTTATTTCCCCCATTATCTCAACAGTGCTGAAAATCAGAGTTATGTGGGTCCTCTACCAAAACCAGGTTATTATGGGGGGCAGCCAGTAGAGAAAACTCATTTCTTAGTGTGACACACAAATAACAAGGGGTAGACTTATGCTTTCGAACACCTGAGTGTTATCATTGTCTAAAACACGAAATTTTGAGGGAGGCTATCACTTTGCTTAAGTATTCCTTGAATTTATCCTCTTCTACCAAGGATACACCTCCCTTGCTCTTAAATTCTCCCCTGGTTTCAGGGACCTAGGAGTCCTAAAGACTGATCTTTCTCATGAATGCTAAGGTAAAGAAGGCATTCACATTCAGCCTCTCGGCCTTTCCATGCCCTGTGTTGCAAGGCTGTGGGGCTTCAGAGAAAGCCCAGTCCTTCATCAGTGGGACCAGTTGTCCCCAGCCTTCCTTTTGTCACCTGTGTCCTTAGAAAAGCCCTTCATGTTGCCATTGGCATCCTTCACCAGAGTCAGTTCCAGTTGGGCTTTGGTTTTCCTAACCTCACCCCTGAATGCTTGGACATGTTTCTCTGTATTCTTCCCAGGTTACCTATTCCTGCTTCCATTTTCTGCTTGCTTCCTTCTTGCATTTTGGTTTGTCCAGGAGCTCCTTGTTCATCCATGCAGGCCTCCTGGCATGCCTTCCTAACTTTTTGCTAAGTGGGTCAGTCTGCTCTTGAGCTTGGAGGCAGTGATACTGGAATATTAACCAGTTTTCTGGGGGCTCCTCTCCGCCTCAAGTGTCGCATCACTGAGGACTCTTTTGAGCAGCTCCTTAAAGGGACCAAAGTCTGATCTCTTGAAGTGCAGGGTTATGATCTTGGTATTTACCCTCATTGTTGGTTGAGGATCTTGAAGTCCACCATGTCATGGTCACTGCAGCTCAGGCTGCCTTTGGTCTTCACATCCATAACAAGACTTTCTTCTCAGTGCCTATGAGATCCAGCAGAACACCTCTTATTGGATCTTCTATTCCTTGGGTGATGAAGTTGTCTTCTATGCACTGGTGTAACCTTTTGGCTTGCTTATGTCCTTCTGTGCTGTCCGTCCAACAGATATCATGATGGTTGAATTGTCCTGTGAGGATCAGGCTCTGTGAAAGTGATGCTAGTCTTATCTCTCTCTAGAGGACCTCATCTGCTTGTTCTTCCTGGTAAATGGCCTAAAGCAGATACCTACTACAATGTCACACTTACCTGTCTTCTCTTTAATGCTTGCCCACAAGCCCTCAGTTGGCACATCACCCAACGCCAGGCAGAGCTTCATACATTCCAACTGCTCTCTCACAGAAAGGGAAAGTCCCCCTCCTTGTCTTCACAGCCTGTAGTTCCAAAAAAAGCCTGTATACCTCCACTGAAACATGCCAGTCGCGGGAGCCATCCCACCCTGTTTCCATGATCCCAACATGATCGTAGCCCTACAACTGCACACACATCTCTGACTCCTGGTGGTTACTCCCCAGATTGTGAGCATTAGTGCCCAGGCACTTGACAGAGGCATCCCAGTGTGTTGCCTTCCTAGAAAGGGTTCTGGGGACTTCTCCACAATGGTACCACAAAGGTAGACACTTCCTTGATTGACCTTGTTCAAGAAAACAAGGTTTCAAGGCACATCTGGCTCCACTTTATCTTTGAAAGTGGTGAACTTATTTTGCAGTTGTAAACCCTTAGGTGGAGCAGAAACCTTCTGGAATCCCTCCTTGCATCGTCCCCTATGAATCTGCTTTCATGAATCTACAAGTGGTATTCAGTTTTTAAGAACCACCTTTAAAAACACAGAAGCAGGCAATTCCAAAGTTAAGCAAGCAGGGCAGAAGACATCACAGAAAATAGAAATTGTACAATCTGTGAAAGGAAGGTCAGGCTTCACAGAAAAGGTACAGAGCTGTCATTCACATATGCAGGGAGAAAGCAGGAAGGGCCAAAGCTCAATTAGAGTTGAAAGTGGCCTGTCTTGTGTTAGACAACAAGAAAGGCTTTTTTAGGTGCATTGATAGCAAGAAGAGGTGCAAAGAAAACATTGGGCCAATAACTGTTGAAGATGGTCACCTGAGTAATAGAGATGAAGGGAAACTTGAGGCATTCAATATTTCAAAGTATTTTGCCTCAGTCTTTAATAATGCTTATAGACCTCGGGCTGCCCGGTCCACTAAGTTGAAGAACCACGACTGCAGGAACAATCACTTTCCCTTTGTAAGGGACCAGCTGTATCATGTGATTGTTCATACATCCATTGGGACAGATAGGATTCATGCCACAGAACTGAAGAAACTGGGAGATGTTACAGCAGAAATCCCCTAAAGATCTACCAAAGGTCTTGGGAGGCTGGGGAGCTCCCTGCTGACTGGAAGCCAGACAGTGTTTTTCCAACTGAAAGAAGCTTGTGAAGGAAGACCCAGGAAACTACAGACCTGTCAGTCTGACCTAAGTCCATGGAAAAAAATTATGGAGAATGTCATACTGGGTGCTATTGAAAGATGTTTAAAGAACAATGCAATCATCAGGCACAGTCAACACAGGTTCACAATAAAAAGGTCCTGTTGAACTAATTTGATATCCTTCTGTGATAAAGTCACCCACCCAGTGCATTAAGGGAAAGCAGTGGATGGAGTTTTTCTGGATCTTAGTAAGGTTTTAGATAGTGTCCCTCACAGCATCCTTCTGGAGAACTTGTCTGTCTATGGGATGAGCAGGTACATGGTGTGCTGGGTGAAGAACTGGCTGAAAGGCAGGGATCAAAGGGTTGCAGTGAATGAGGCTACATCTGGCTAAAGATTAGTAAGCCTGGTGTTCCTCTGGACTCAATTCTATGGCCAGTTCTGTTCAATATTTTTATCAGTGATGTGGATGCAGGAGTTGAAGGTACCATGAGCAATTTCACTCATAATACTGAACTGGGAGGTACTGTTGACTCTCTGGAAGGACAGGAGGCCTTGCAGAGAGATCTAGATAAATTGAAGCATTGGGCAATTATTAATGGCATGAAATTTAACAAGTCCAAATAACAGATTCTGCACCTGGGATGGAGTAACACCAAACACAAGTCTAAATTGGGAGAGGAGTGGCTGGAGCAGCCCTGCAGAAAGGGATCTGGGGGTGCTGGTTGACAGCAGGCTCAACAGGAGTCAGGCATGTGTGCTGTCAGCCAGAGGGCAAAGCACATCCTGGAGGGCATTAACACAATCAAACCAGCCAGTCAGGAGAGGAGATTATCCCACCGTATTTAGTGTTGGGGCAGCCTCCCCTTGAGTTCTGTGTGTAGTTCTGAACCCGACAATTTCAGAAGGAAGTGAAGGTATTTGAATGTGTCCAGAGGAGGGCAACAAAACCTGGGAAAGGGCTGTAAAGAATGTCCTATGAGGAGTGGCCAATGGCTTTGGGCTTGTTTGGTTTGGAGAAAAGGAGTCTGGGGGCGACCTCATGTCTCTCTGCAGCTTCCTGAGGAGGGGAAGTGGAGAGGGAGGTGGTGATCTCTTCTCCCTGGGATTCCATGATAGGACACATGGAAATGGTTCAAAGCTGCATCGGGAGAGGTTCAAAATGACATTACTAAACATTTCCTTACGGACAGAGTGATCAAACACTGGAACAGGCTTTCTAAAGCAATAGAGCATCGATCAATGCCTGAAGCCTGCTAGTGTTTAAGAGGCATTTGGACAACACCCTTAATTACATGGTTTAACTTTTGGTCAGCCCTGAAGTGGTCAGGCAGTTGGACTAGATGGCTGTTGTAGGTCCCTCCCAACTGTAATATTCTCTTCTCTTCTCTTCTCTTCTCTTCTCTTCTCTTCTCTTCTCTTCTCTTCTCTTCTCTTCTCTTCTCTTCTCTTCTCTTCTCTTCTCTTCTTCTCCTCTCCTCTCCTCTCCTCTCCTCTCCTCTCCTTCACTTCCCCAGAGTTTACACTTACCTTAATACTAGGGGTACACATTCCCTGCTTCTCCACTGTAGTTGGGGTCTGGGGCTCATCAAGCTGCTGAACCCCAGAGAAAATCCTGACTGTCAACCTTTCATGTTCCCTGATGCTGTGCAGGAGACTTGTAACTGCTTGCCAACTGCCGAATGCCCACTGCTTGCTGCCTGTTGTGCCTGAGAATATTCTGTGGTCTTACAGATTTTGGCAACTGCAGTATCAGGAAATGTTCTGGAAAGGTCATTTTATCAAATTTGTGGAGGACTTAAGTTTTGTTCTTTCACTCATTTACAGTGCTTTTGGTGAAGTGGGGATGGACTATGTGGAAAAAATGTATCTGGTACCTCTAAATTAGCTGCAGAAGCTATAGGTTCTGCCGTTACCTGGGGAAGACACGAGGACTGATACTGTCCTCTCTTTGGATGCTGAAATTAGGAACATTCTTCAGACACCAGGTTTGGTGGCCTAGGAGAAAGCTTAGGTGTATAAAGATACTCGTCAGAAGTACTTATCCCACAAGAAAAATATCAGAAAAGGGGAAAATACCTGCTGCTTTTCCAGAAGAAAACAAGACAGAGATGGGAAAAGCCCCTGCAGACTCCTGAGGACTCCACCCTGTTGGTCAAGAAGTGCCAGATATTATGTATCCATGGTATTGGAAGAATGTGCAGTTTCTCTTTGGTCAACTAGGGCAGCAAAAGCATATTTCATCTTGGGAAAACCAGGGAAGTTTTGTGTACGAAGGAAATATCATTAAGGGGTGTCACCTACTTGATTGAGACAGTGTGTCCTTCAGACTTGTGGTCCATTTGAGCAGACCAAAAGGCTGGGATGTTTTTATGAAAGCCATGGCTGCCATTGTTGCACATGCTCTGGGAGTGCTTCATGTTGATTCTCATTGGCCCTGTGTTGCCACCTGTCTCAGCAGTGGAGCCTGGTGCTCCCATCCTCATCCCATGCAGCAATGACCTTGTTCCCTGTCCTGGTCCTGTGGTGCTGGTGGTGTGTGGAGTTTGTGTCAGGGCAAATCCCTCCACCACAATGTCCCAGACTCTGGAGATGTGGGACGTCCTTGGCCTGTGTGTTGGGAGCAGAGGTGCTGCATGGACCACAAAGGCCACTTCAGCACCAGAGCTCTGGGAATGCTGAAGGAGTTTGGTGCCTGGGGAAAGGCACCTCAGTGAGTACCCTGTGGCTGGGCTTCTGCACGCCAGCTCACGGATCCTGCTGACGATTGTATGAAATCCCACTGTCACTGCCACATCTCCACGGAGCTGGGAATATCTCCTCTCACTCAGCACCTTTATAGACTAGAGCTGCGTTGTGGCACTTGTGGGGCTGTAGAGTTATTGGGGCTCAGGAAAGCTGTACTTCAGAAAGAACAGGCAGCACAGAGCAGTGCTGTATCTCTGGGCACCAGTCACTGTCCTAGGCCTGCCTTCAGCCAAGGGAGTGTTGGGTGTGCTGAGACAGGAGACTTCAGTATGTGCGCTGCTGTAGCTGATACCAATACTGACTTGTGAACACCTCAACCCTACATATGTTGGCCACAGATCACAGAATCACAGAATCATCATGGTTGGAAGGGACCTCTGAAATCATTGGGTGGGCGATGTCAGATGCTGCAGGGTGATAGGCCTGCACAGAGAAGTTGTCGCTGTCACCGATGTCTCAGTGTGCTGATGAGATAAAGTGACGGAAGGAAGGGGCAGGTGGAGTAGGGACCGTGGGCCATCCCCAGAACTATTTACCGATTCCTAATTCCTATTATCCTTTGGGAACATCATTGTTTGAGCCACTTTGCCCAGCACAGCTCCACCCAAAGCAAAAGGAGCACTCTTCCCCAAGAGTTTGCAACACCACAGCTCCCTGGGGACTTGTCATCTCTGGAGGACAACAGCTATCAGGTTGCCTGTATACATGACATGATTCATAGGCAAAGGGTTATTTCTGAGCAGAGTCTCAGCAAGGCAAGGACTGATCGCCATTGGCAGTGGAGTAACTAGGGATGTCTTCCTCAGCTTCAAAAGGCAGTGCCTGAAAGAGGACTCTCTGCAGTGTTCCCCACCCTCCAATGCCTTGAGGAGTGATGGAGGGTTCCCTTGTGCACCCACCTGATTCCTCCTGCAAAGCAATGGCTTTCTACCCCCACAGTCTGTGCATATGGAAAGACCATGTAAAGGAGACAGGCAGGGTTGCAGCAATTGTTTAATGAGTCTAAAGAGGGAAGTGAAGTCACACCAAGTGGAGGCTCCACTGTGGGGAGCAGAAGGAGCAGGCAAGAATGTGTTCCCCTTTTCCTGTGGTAAAACTCCCACAGGGCATCTATTGACCTGCACAGCAAAGAGAGACAGGCTGCAGGTCCCTCCAGGCTGGTTTCTGGGCTCTCACAACAGGCTTTGAGGGAAACACAAGAAAACAAAGGAAAGAGACAAAAAGAATGAGAGAAAGACAGGAAAAGGAAGGGTAGACATTGGCCATGCTTACAGAGAGCCCAGGAAGACATCTTCACATCTACCCTTGCAGGGCAAGCCAGAGATGGTGAGCTGCTCTTAAAACAATGGCATGTAGTTGAATCCTCTGTCCAGCACCAAGTTCTGAGTTCCAGGGGGTCCTTGTACCACTGGCTACTGCTTACATCTTTAGCAGGGAGGGCATCTGCTGCCACAGTAGCGGCTGGTGATGCAGGAGAGGTCACAGCACCCAGAGTTGATGGGGACTCCGTCACAGCTGAGGATGCTGCCAACAGCAGCAGAGGTGGAGGATCCCACCACGGTGTTCTGAGGGAAGGAGCTGAGGATGGGGCCGGGCAGGGTCACCACCACAGCAGGAGGCTCAATGACGACAGTGGAGTTCTGGCACTGCCTGACACAGGGCTCGTTGCAGCTGTTGGCCAGTGGGGTTGGGCAGCAGGGCGGGCAGCAGGGCCAGCACTGGTCATAGCAAGACATGTCTATGGGTCTGAGGTGCACCTGAGAGAGAGGCCAGGGAAGAAGAAAAACAGAGGCATTCATTCCTGTCACTGTACCATGATGGAGCCAAAGAACATGTAGGGCTGGAGATGGAGACTGTGCAGTGACATATGAGGACTTCTTGGCCTCATCCTTAGAGAGCGTAAAAAAGCCCTCAGCTCCTATGCACCTATTGCCTGGCCCCTGAGTATAGAAGCCACCTCAGCACAGTCCCAACCTCCCCCCATGTCTAATTTTCTCCCTGCTTCCCTCTACCATGACAAGCAGCCCTGTGATCTGGCATAGAACAAAGCCAGTGTCAGCTGAGAGGTCTGTTGAAGTGAGACCTCCTTTTTGAGACAGTGGAGAAGGAGAAGGGGGTTCACTCTCACCTGACTCCAAAGGAGAAGGAGGCAAGAGAAGTGGATGTGAGAGCAAGAATCTGGGCTGGCTTCTATCATGCACCTTAACAGCCCCAGGCTGCCAGAGGCTTCCCTTTCAGAGGTGATTATTTGCTGACAAGCTCATCTTGAATGCAGAACATCCTGGCTATTGCTGTGGGCTCTGCTTTGGCTTCCCGAATTGGTGTCTTCCCATTTCCTGCTTCATGACAAGACCATTCCCCAGTGGAGGCATCTTTTGTGCGAGAGGATGAAAGGCCCAAGCATTTCCGGTGCAAAACACATGAGTGTGGGCAGAGGACTCATCTCACGTGCTGGAAGAGTCCAGTAAAGGTCCCTCAGGTTACAATATAAGCTGGCTTAGAGAACACACACACTCAGACACTAATCTAGACCTCTAGGCATCTAGAGTTCACTGAGAAGACTCAAGACACCCAAGGAGAGGCTGTCTACACTGTCCAGGGCACAGGACTTGGACTTGACAGAGTCATCTTCTGAAAATCCTCTCTCAAAGAGCTCATTGGGGCTGAAGGAAGACTGATCTGCACTCAATGAGACTAACATGCCCAGCGTGATCCCATTCACCCCCACAAAATCCCTTTTCCCACTCTCCATCTGTCCCTGAGTACCAGGGACACAGATATGGGCTTTAGTCATGGGATGGAAGTGTTTGCAGCTCTGGTGGAACAGCCTGTGGGTTCACTTCTGATTGTATGATGAAGCAAGCCATGTGTATACATGACCAGGTAAAGGCAGGCCCTGCTGTGAGCTTAGTTCAGAGTTCAGAGGCCAGCACTGGACAATTGCAGGCACAGTGTCTCCAGAAAGATGGGTCATTCCATTTACTGTAGGATGGGATAAGTCCTGTGCGTGAGCTGATGTCTCTTCATTGACTTTGGGAAGAGTCTGTAGGGTCTGTTAGAGCGGACCCAAATGAAGGCTACAAAACTGGTTGGGACACCTGTCCTGTGAAGAGAGACTGAGAGAGTTATGCCTGGAGACAAGAAGGTTTTGGGCAGACCTTCTTGTGGCTTTGCAATATTTATAGGGGGCTTATAAGAAAGGAGAAAGGTGTTCTGCCTGGGCCCCTAGTGACAGGACAAGCAACAATGGCTTTAAACTGAAAGAGGGTAGATGTAGATTGGACATAAGGAAGAAATGTTTTGCAATGAGCATGGTGAGACACTGGAAGAGGTTGCCCTCTTGTGGAAGCTCCATCACTGCAAGTGTTCAAGGTGAGGTTAGATGGGGCTCTGAGCAACCTGATCTGGTGAGAGATGTCCCTGTCCATGGCAGGAGGGCTGGACAGGGTTGTCTTTCAAGGTCCCTTCCCATGTGTGTAAACGCATTCATGAGCACAGCAGAGGAACATATACGTGAGTGTGAACATGCACGCGCATCACTGAGAGTTCATTCACCCAATGCCAGCTCTCAGCCTCTCAGGAGGCCTCTAGGCACGTTCTTCAGACCCCACAGTTAAGGCAATGAATCAGGCACCATCAGCTTTAGTGAGCTCAAGAGCTTGACACTCCTTCAATCTCCTATTTTCTCACTAGAAAAGAGACAGAAACCACAGTGGAGTCAAAGCTGCCATGACCTTTCCAGACATTGAGCTTCTCTGTGTCCCAAGTCTGTGGGTCTTAATATAATTAATATAAATATAAGGGATAATATAAAATCTAAAGAACATCTATCTCAAGAGCTTGACACTCCTTCAATCTCCTATTTTCTCACTAGAAAAGAGACAGAAACCACAGTGGAGTCAAAGCTGCCATGACCTTTCCAGACATTGAGCTTCTCTGTGTCCCAAGTCTGTGGGTCTTAATATAATTAATATAAATATAAGGGATAATATAAAATCTAAAGAACATCTATATGGCTGCAGCCACAAAGAAGCCCCACATTCCAATTGAAAAAACCTCCTCCAGCCTTAGGTGCCTGCAAGTGTCCTAAGTCATCTCCTTAGGAGAGACATGGGGGTGTGAGACCAGCTCCAGCTCTCTAAAGGGAACAGTACCTCAGTGGTGACAAGCAAGACTCCCCACAGGCTGAAAACCCTGAGGCTGGGGCACCAGAAATGACACTGACTGATCCCACTAAGAAAGGCACTCAGCCTCTTCACAGCATTCCTGAAAATGCCATTTATTAGCACTAAGACTAGAAAGAAAGAGAGGACAGTACAGATAACCTTACATCCCATCAGAGGCTGGGAACCCAGAGCTGCTCCACATCAGCTGCTCTCACAGAATAAGGAAATCACAGAATGGCCGAGGTTGGAAGGACCCCTGGAAGTCATCTGGTCCACCTCCACCCAGCTCAAGCAGGGCCACACAGAGCCAGTTGCCAAGGACCATGTCCAGGGGGTTTTTGAATATCACGAAAGAGGGAGACTGAGCAAACTCCCTGGGATACCTGTGCCAGTGCTCAGTCACTCCCACAGCACAGTAGAATGTGCTGCCCCCTCTCCAGGGCACAGGTCAGTGGACGGATCCCGTCCACAGAAGGATTACCCTATTTCACTCAGTCAAGTATTAAAGCATTTTCTTCAAAGGAAACTGTTCTATTCATCATTTCCACTGTCAAACACTACAACTTGGCAAGTTTTTTTACTGGATATGAACAAATATGAGCATCTTCCTCACCCTTGTCTAAAACACGGGTTGAGCAGGGAAGTACAAATGGCGTGAAAAACAGACACTGCTCTGTTTAGCGACCCTTTGGAGGTGACTTCCTGTGAAGGTGAAGACACACAGGACATAGAAACAGGCCACAGCAGTGAAATGGGAAGCACAGGTTGAGGCAGCTCTGTGCTTGCCTTCTGCACAGCAGAGCTGCTGCATGGCTCTCGCTCTCCACCTGGGAGAAGTGAGAATGAAGAGGAAACAGCAGAAGGTCTCATCACTAATCCTGAAGATGGTCACTTACTTGTTGGCAGAAGTCCCAGCAAAAGCCATGTCCAGGAGAGATGGTAGATGACCCAAGAAGTGGTGGATGTGCTTGGGCCTGCAGAAAGCCCTGTGAGAAGTGAGTATTGCATGTAGAGAAGGAGACAGGGAACCGGCCAGTCATGACCTTGCCACCAGCCAGACACACACAACCTGGTGCACGACGGCCTCAGAGTGAAGTGCGTTGCAGAGAGTCAAGCAGTGGCCGTACATCTTGGGAGTGTCACTTCCCAGGAGCTAAAAGAAGTACAGCTGGGCCATGCAGCTGTGGAAGGAGACAGATATGAGCCCTGGCCTGAGGAAGCCCTCCAGCACCTTTGGAAGGAAGACACCAGAGAAGAGAGACTGAAATTTTTGGTCTTCAGTCATTCTGAGCTAGACTTCATCAGCCATAATTCCCTTCTCAGTGGAGAAGATGAGTCGGGGCATTTCCATCTTTGCACCTGTTCACTTTTGTCAAGGCATCTGGATTTCCATGCAGGAAATAGGATATGGGAGTGTAGTGGCTGCCAAGAGACATTTCCACTGATGAGATTTACACTGAAGGGATGAGATTTACATGTTCTGCAAAGAATGGCAGCCCATCCCTGAGCACAGTTTCTCGGGTCGGGGGGGCAAATGAAGCAGTTGAGGGCTCTGCACTTACCTGCACCTCTCTTGGAAAGTGCACCCAGTTCCCTCTCCCTGGCTGATCTTCTAATTCCCCTGCATGCTCTTTATGAGAGCAATTTGATCTCCCTCAGAAATACACCCTTTCACTGTCCCATTTCTGTGCTGACTGCCCTCAGCTCCCACATCCTTAGATCCAGTTTCCAGCCACAGTGCACTCAGCAGCATGGGCGACTTTTCCCTGGTGATGTCTCCAGGCCACGGCCCCAAGATTTGGTGGTGGAAGAGACATCCAAAGGCTGCTCCCTGCATCCAATAAGACTCCTGATATTCAGCAAGACACACACTGTCTAATGTTTTCATGCACGCTGTGAGCAGTGGGAAGGTAGGCACTTCCTGCAAGTTTGGGGATGACACTGAAGCTCAGGGAACAGGCAGGACACTGATCTCTGTTAGCCAGATTATTCCCTGCAGGTCCAGGAACTACTTGTTCAAAAGAAACAGAGAAGGAGGCCTAGACTGTGGAAATGCTCTGCACAAGGAGTAGAGGCAATGAAGAGCTGCTGGAATGTGGGGAGTTCTAGTTCAGGCACAGGCTAAAAGAACTGAGAACTGGAATGGATTTCCCTGGGGGGTTCTGCAATCTCTGTCCTGGTGTGGCCTGATATAATGAGGTGGATCTAGATCACCTCTGGACGTCCCTTTTCACCTACATTCTGACGCTCTGCTTCACCACGACACTTGCTCTCTCTGAACCCTGCCTGCCCATGTGCACAATTTTCCTCACAAATATATTAATTGGCTGAAGCAAAACTCAGCCCATTTCTCACACCAGTGAGGTTGTGCAGTCTCCAGTGAGGTGTTTGAGGCTGAACTGAGTTTGACTTTGGGCAATTTGATCTAAAGGGAGCTGTTCCAAGCAGCAGGATGATCTAGAGGACCTATGGAGGCCCTTTCTCACCCACAACGTGACTCTCTAACACCCACCAACCCTTTCCCGGTTCTCCC
>NW_015091045.1:0-1765 GCF_001431845.1 Calidris pugnax
CCGGCAGCTGACGGCCCTGCACGTGGCGTCGCGGCAGGGCCTGGCGGCACACGTGGAGCTGTACCTGCGCCACGGCGCCGACCCCTCCCGCCGCTCCCGCCAGGGCGAGACCCCCCTCAACGCCGCCTGCGCCGCCGCCGAGCGCCCCGAGGAGGCCCAACGTTACTACCGGGTGGCCCAACTCCTCTTGGCCGCCGGGGCCGAGGCAGGGGCCGCCGGCCGTAAGGACCACACGCCCCTCCACAACGCCTGCGGCAACGGGCAGGCCCGGCTGGCGCGGCTGCTGCTGCGGCACGGGGCCGACGCCACCCTCCCCAACTGCGCCGGGTACACCCCCATGGACTGCGCCCTCCACGCCGTCGAGGAGTACTGCCACCAGCACCCCGAGGAAACCATCGCCCTCCTCCTCCATCACGGCGCCCGCCCTGTCCACCCCAAGGTGAGTGAGCATAGAGTCATCAAGTCACAGAACGATACGGGGTTGGAAGGGACCTCTGGAGAACATCTCCTCCAACCTCCTGCCAGAGCAGGTCCACCCACAGCAGGAATGTGTCCAAGTGGGGTTTGAATGTCTCCGGAGAAGGAGACTCCACCACCTCCCTGGGCAGCCTCTGCCAGGGCTCTGCCACCCTCAAAGTGAAGAAGTTCCTCCTCATGTTTAGGTGGAACTTCTTATATTCAAGTTTGTGCCCATTCCCAGTTGTCCTGCCACTGGGCACCACTGAAAAAAGACCAGCCCCATCCTCCTGACACCCACCCTTGAAGTATCTATAGGTGTTGATCAGATCCCCCCTCAGCCTTCTCTTCTCCAGACTAAAAAGCCCCAAGTCCCTCAGCCTCTCCTCGTAGGAGAGATGCTCCAGGCCCCTCATCATCTCTGTAGCCTCTGCTGTCCCCTCTCCAGCAGTTCCCTGTCCTTCTGGAACTGGGGAGCCCAGAACTGGTCCCAGTGCTCCAGATGGGGCCTCCCCAGGGCAGAGCAGAGGGGCAGGATGACCTCCCTCCACCTGCTGCTCACACTCTTCCTGATGCCCCCCAGGATGCCATTGGCCTTCTTGGCCACCAAGGCCCATTTCTGGCTCATGGCCATCCTATTGTCCACCAGGACTCCCAGGTCTTTCTCCTCAGAGCCGCTCTCCAGCAGGTCACCCCCAACCTGTCCTGGTGCAGGGGGTTATTCCTCCCCAGGGGTGCAGCACCCTAAATTGTTAAATTAAATGCCGATCGAGGCAGGGGGGGTGGGTGGGGGAGTGATGGTGACATGGTGACGGGGTGTCCCCCCTCCTTCTCCCTGGGTGACACCCCCCCTTCTGTCCCAGATGCTCAAGTTCTGCTGCCGCCACCCACCAGCGCTGGAGATGGTGCTCAACGCCTACGACCGCGTCCCCCCCGCCGAGAGCTGGGTGGGATCCGTGCCCCCGGAGCTGTGGGAGGTAAAACGGAGGGGTTGGGGGGAGTGTGTGTGTGTCCCCACTGCCACCCCCCCACCCCGCTCACCCCTCTGTGTCCCCATTGTCCCCCCCCTTTCCTCCTCTTTTCCCCAGGAGCACCGGGAGTTCTACGCCTCGGCGCAGCGCATGGCGGGCTCCCCCCGCCGCCTGCAGCACCTGGCACGCTGCGCCCTCCGCCGCCACCTCGGCCCCCGCTGTCACCTCGCCGTCCCCAAGCTGCCCCTGCCACCCCCCCTGCGCCACTACCTCCAGCTGCCCCTCACCGGGCTCATCTCCTGAGGGTGACCTCCCGTCTATGTGTGTTTGTGTGTGTG
>NW_015091045.1:2583-6257 GCF_001431845.1 Calidris pugnax
GGCCTGTCAGGGGACCCTGAGACCTTTTGAGCTCCACCGGAGCCCCCCGCGGCCTGTCAGGGACCCTCCGGGATTCTCTAGGCTCCACCGGAACCCCCCCGGGCCTGTCAGGGGTCCTCTCGGGCTTTCTGGGCTCCACTGGAACCCCCCCGGGTCTCACCGGAGTGCCCCCCGGGCCTGTCAGAGACCCTCTGGACCCTCTGGGCTCCACCGGAACCCCCCCCCGGGCCTGTCAGGGAGCCCCTAGACCCTCTGGGCTCTACCAGAAGCCCCCCGGGTCTCACCGGAACGCCCCCCGGGCCTGTCAGGGACCCCCCGGGACCATCTGGGCTCCACCGGAACCCCCCCGGGCCTGTCGGAGACCCCCATCTGGGACCCCCGGGGCCTGTTGGGAACACCTGGGACCCCCCCCGTGCCTGTCAGGGACCCTCCCACACAACCCCACCAAGGCCCTTTGGGCCTCCCCGGGCCTGTGGGCCTGATAGAGACCCCCAGGGCCTGTCGGAGTCTGCCCCCAGGCCCCACAGAGCGCCCCCGGGGCCGATCAGGGACCCCCTGGGGCTGTAAGGGACCCCTCTGGGCTCCACCGAGATCCCCCGGGGCCTGGCAGGGTTCCCCCTGGGCCTGGCAGTGACCCCCTGGGGCCAGCAAGGACCCCTCCCCATGCCCTCTGGGCCTCCAGGGGGGACCTGTGGGGCTGGCAGCCCTCTCCTGGGCTAAAACAGGGCCCCCCCAGGCCTGTCGTGGACCCTCCAGAGCTACCAAGGACTCTCTGGGGTTGTTAGGGCCCCCCTGCACCCCACTGGGACACCCCCCAGGCCTGTCAGGGACCCCCTGTGCCCCACTGGGGTCTCCCGGGGCCTGCCAAGGACCCCCCCCCAGCCCTGGGGAGGGGGTTTATCCCTTCCCCAGGCAAGGGGCTGCTGCAGAAAGATCTGGGCAGGCTTTGACCAACGTTATCTGGGTCACTGGCCCCACTGATGGCCGTTTCTCTGTTCCCATCCAGGCGTGGGGATGGCATGACCCTGGTTTGGCATCGAGGGGCTTTGGGACCCCACCAGGACCTTCCACCAGCCCCAGCGAGGTGAGCACGGCCCCGCCGAGCGCACGGCTCCCTCCTGACCCCGGCCCGATTCCAGCTGGGGTTGTAATTACAGGTGCCGTGTTCCTAATTGGCGCGTAGGAAGCGATAGCATCGCCCTCCCTCCCAGTGGGGACGAGGTAATTAACTCCTGAGCCGTACGTTCTGCCTCCTAACAGAAATCCCACGTTTCCTGAGGGGCTGCCACCTCCCCAGCCCCCTCAGGGCTCCCCACGGCGGGGTGGGGGCTGCCCCACGGGTGTCACCCTGTCCCTGGTTTTTGCAGATTTAGTGTTTTAGTAGTAAAAAGATGCGTCTGCTGTAAATAAATCTCCCTTCCCTCCAGCTCTTTGCGCCGTTGGAGCAGCGCTGGGATTTATTTTAAGGCCTGAGGTGACCAGAAAACAGCCTGGGGGGACTTGGTGGCGGAGCTGAGGCAGAGAGGAAGCTCCTGGGCTGAGGAGGGGGGGACTCCCAGCCCTGAAGATGGAGCCCCCCGCCACCACCTTCATCCGAGGGGTGGGGGACGAGGTGACGGTGGTGGCCGGCGTGGTGGTGCTGGTCCTGGCTCTGGTCCTGGCGTGGTTGTCCACCTACGTGGCTGACAGCAGCAACCAGCTTTTGGGAACCATCGTGGCGGCGGGGGACACGGCCGTCATCCGGCTGGGCCACGTGGGGACGGCGGGGGCGGCCGAAGCCCCGGAGCCCCCCGGGGTCCCCGAAAACACAGAGGAGAAAACAGACGAGGAAGGGGGGGCAGCATCGGGGCTGGCGGCGGAGCAAGGGGATGCTGGTGGCCCCCCCGACCCCGGGCTGGAGCGACTGCTGGACATCCAGAGCTTGCCCAAACAGACCTCGGCCACTGAGCCCGGCCCCCCGGGCAACCAGGGGGGGACACCCAGCCCCGGGGGGGGCGACCTGTGCTCCGGCCTCATCAAGATCCGGCTCAAATTCCTCAACGAGACGGAGGAGGTGGCCGTGGTGCGGCCCGAGGACACCGTGGGGGGGCTCAAGAGGTGAGTCCTGAGGGAGAGGAGGGACATGAGGGAGGAAGGGACGAACGGGAGCGCTGCCTGGTTGCAAACCCCCCCCCCCCTTGAGACTTTTGTGTGTGTCCCCCCCCCTTGTACAAACAGCCCCCTCCCCACCATTCTGAGAAGGGTGGAGGGTTTTTATCTGTTCCTGCTGTGCCACTACCCCCCTGCTCGGAGAGATCTCTCCAAAAATAACGAGGAGATGCTCAGTTTAAAATAACGAGTTTAAAAGACAGGTCCATGTGGTGGCAATGCCACCGCTGTCACCCCCCCCCTCTCCAAGATGGGACCCTTGCGGGGGGGTTTCCCCACATCCCCAGGTCTCTGAGTCACAGAATCACAGAATCTTCTAGGTTGGAAGGGACCTTAAAGATCATCTTGTCCAACCGTCAACCTGACTGACAAAAATAGACACCCACACAACAAACAAGGAGCATCATCACTAAACCAGACCTCCCAGCACTACATCAACCCGTCTTTTGAACACCTCCAGGGATGGGGCCTCAACCACCTCCCTGGGCAGCCCATTCCAAGGGCTGAGAACCCTTTCAGTGAAAAAATTTTTCCTAATGGGACACCCCCAACTAGACCAGGTTGCCCAGGGCCTCGTCGAGCCTCTCCTTGAATATCTCCAGGGAAGGGGCCTCAACCACCTCCCTGGGCAACCTGTTCCAGTGCTCCACCACCCTCACAGTGAAGAACCCTCTCCTCATCTCCAGTCTAAATCTGTTCCCCTCCAGCTTGAAGCCATTGCCCCTCGTCCTGTCACTGCAGGCCTTTCTAAACAGGCTCTCCCCAGCCTTCCTGTAGCCCCCTCAGGTACTGGAAGGCTGTTATTAGGTCTCCCCGGAGCCTCCTCTTCTCCAGGCTGAACAACCCCAGCTCCCTCAGCCTGTCCTCGGAGCAGAGGTGCTCCATCCCCCTGATCATCCTTGTGGCCCTCCTCTGGACCCTCTCCATCAGGATCCAGCCTGAACCTCCCCTGGCATAACTTGAGGCCATTATTAGTCCTCTGATGTTTCCTTCTCCTTCCACAGCAAATATTTTCCAGGCCAGGAGAACCAGATGAAGTTCATCTACCGCGGGCAGCTGCTGCAGGACCAGGGCCGGACGCTGCGCTCCCTCCACATCACCGACAACTGCGTCATCCACTGCCACCGCTCCCGTTGTGCCACCACCACCACCACCACCGCTGCCACCACCACCACCGTCCTGCCCGACCCCGTCACGGCCGCCCCCGAAGCCAGCGGCCTCCCCCTGGGTGCGGGGACCCTGCTGCTCCCCGCCGTCATGGTGGTGCTGGGGGTCGTCTGGTATTTCCACATCAACTACCGGCAGCTCTTCACCGCCCCGGCCACCGTCTCCTTGATCGCTGTCACCGTCCTCTTCAGCTTCCTGGCCTTCGGGGTGTACGGACAGTAGGGACACACCCCCCCCCCGGGAGGTGACACGGCCACCTTCGTGTCCCCCCCACACTGTGGGAGTTGTGGCACTCAGGGGGGTGCTGGATTTCTTCACCGCAACGTTACGGTGGGAGCTTGGCACCTCCTTCCCTGGAC
>NW_015091045.1:9409-11094 GCF_001431845.1 Calidris pugnax
CTCCAGACCCCTCACCATCTTTGTCGCCCTTCTCTGGACCCGCTCCAGCACCTCAATGTCTTTTTTATGGTAGGGGGCCCAAAACTGGAAACAGTACTCAAGGTGAGGCCTCACCAGTGGAAGCCCCCCCCAAAGCAGAGAGGATCCCCCCAAAGCAGAGGGGATCCCCCCCCCATCACCCATCCATACCCAGGAAAATATACCCAAAACATTCCCCACCCCACCCCAGGAAGGGGGGTGACAAGATGTTCCGGATACTCTAGGGACTCTTGGAGGTGGCTTTGGGTAGCCACAGTCTGTCTGTCTGTCTGTCCATCCCCTCCTGTGCTGGGGAGACATCAGGAACACCCAGTTTGGCCCCCCCAGGAGTGCTCTGTGTCCAGGATCTGTCCCCCCCACTCCGGAATACTCACTGGCTTTCGAGGAGGCCGAGTCGGAGGGCGAGATGTCGGAGGAGCCGTCCCACTGCAGGCGGCTCATGATGGCCTGGCTCTCCGCCACCTCAAAGCTGTCGTTCTCCACGCTGCCCTCCGCCTCGGGCAGGGACCTGGGCACAGGCATTAATCATAGAATGGTCTAGGTTGGAAGAGACCCTTGGGATCATCGAGTCCAACCATCTCCCCTACTCTACAAAGTCCTCCCCTACACCATGTCCCTCAGCACTGCATCTAAACGGCCCTTAAACACAGCCAGGGATGGGGACTCCACCCCCTCCCTGGGCAGCCTGTTCCAATGCCCGACCACTCTTTCGGTGAAAAATTCCTTCCTAATGTTCAATCTAAACCTCCCCTGTTGGAGCTTGAAGCCGTTCCCTCTCGTTCTATTGTTATTTACCTGTGAGAAGAGACCAGCACCAATCTCTCTACAGTGTCCTTTCAAGTAGTTGTAGAGGGTGATGAGGTCTCCCCTCAGCCTCCTCTTCCTCATACTAAACAGTCCCAACTCCCTCAGTGGCTCCTCATACGATTTGTTTTCCAGCCCCCTCACCAGCTTCGTTGCCCTCCTCTGCACTCGCTCCAGCACCTCGAGATCTCTCTTGGATTGAGGTGCCCAAAACTGGACACAATACTCAAGGTGTGGCCTCCCCAGTGCTGAGTACAGGGGCATAATCACCTCCCTACTTCTGCTGGTCACACTATTTTTGATACAAGCCAGAATGCCATTGGCTTTCTTGCCCCCCTGGGCACAGGCCGGCTCATATTCAGCCGTTTGTCAATTAGAACCCCAGTTAAGGGGGTCCCCAGCCCCCAGGATGGGGTTGGGGACTTGGGGGGGGGACAGGACCCACAGTGCTGCACCCCCTCAATGTGACGGGGACACTGGAGGCTTGACCCAGCTCCCTGGGACGCAGCTGGGTTGCACATCTCCATCCCAACCCTCCAAGCCCCCCTGGAGGTGTCCCCGTCCCCACCCTCGTTCGGGGACCCCAGGCAGGTTTTTTCCCCCCCTCCCCAGTCTCTGTCTGCACTGGGCAGCAGAGCCTTGTCCCTGTCCCCACACCAGAGTGGCCCCGGGACATCTGGGACCCCGTGTGTTCGCTCACTTACGCGGAGGGACCCAGGAGATAAACCCGGACCGATCTGCGCTGCTCATCGGTGTGTTGGGGACACCGCAGGGACCTGAGGGAGGGAGGAGGCAGGGGATGAGTCAGGCACTTTGCTGTGCGCCCTCCAACCCCCCCCCCC
>NW_015091045.1:11242-11457 GCF_001431845.1 Calidris pugnax
CTATGGGGATCTGGGGACCCCCCCACCCCGCCAGCTCTACCCTGAGCAGGGAAAGCCCAGGCTGCTCTCACCTGGTGCACATCTTCTTGGTGTGCTCGGAGATGACCCCGCATTGCTGGGGAGAAAATCACAGTTGGTTTGGGTCAGAAGGGACATTAAATCCCCCCCAGTGCCACCCCCTGCCCTGGGCAGGGACACCTCCCACCACACCAGGT
>NW_015091045.1:12468-12739 GCF_001431845.1 Calidris pugnax
CCCCCCTCACCTTATCTGATTTCCTCTTCTTTGCTACAGGGAGAGAGACAGAGAAGGGATGATTTTTTTAACCGTTTCTGCTGGATTTAGCCCCAATTTCTTCAGCGACCACTGCCAGGACGCTCCCCCTCCCCTGGGGACACTTGGGGACACACTCCCTCCCCACACTTGGCTGCTGTCACTGTCCCCCCACCACTCGACTGGGGTTCAAGGGCCACAAGGAGGCTGGGACGTGTCCTCCACCCTTCGTTGGGGGGCAGGGACCCCCCCC
>NW_015091045.1:13394-15190 GCF_001431845.1 Calidris pugnax
CAAGGGCCACACGGAGGCTGGGACGTGTCCTCCACACTTCGTTGGGGGGACGGGACCGCCCCCGGGGGAGGTGGGACCCCTGTGTCCCCGTGTGTGTCCCCCCCCGCATCCCCCCACCTTTCTTCTCGGAGCCATAGGACCAGTCGTTGTCGTTGATGTCATCGTTGTCCTCCTGGTCGCTCTCCGACTTGTTCATGTTGTTGCTGCTCGCGATCCTGCGCCTATAGGATGCAGGCAGGGGGCTGGGAGGGGGGGGGCGGGGGGGTGGGGGGGGGGGGGGTGGTAAGGTCTGGGACCATCCTGAGCCCCAGGATCTGCCCCTGTACCCCGGGATCCATCCCTGCACCTCCCTGGCACCCCAGGATCTGTTCTCCATCCCAGGATCCATCCTACACCCTCCTCATCACCCCAGGATCCATCCCACATCCTTCCCCAGCACCCCAGGATCCATCCCAGCACCCCAGGATCAGTTCCACACCCTCCCCAGCAACCCCAGGATCAGTCCTGGCACCCCTGGATCCATTCCATGTCCTCCTCAGCACCCCAGGATCCATCCCACATCCTTCTCTGCCCCCGAGGATCCATCCCAGCACCCCAGGATCCATCCCATGCCCTCCCTGGCACCCCAGGATCCATCCTGTGTCACTCCCAGCACCCCAGGATCCATCCCAGCACCCCGGGATCTGTCCCATGCCTTCCCTGGCACTCCGGGATCCATCCCAGCACCACAGGATCTGTTCCATGCCCTCCCCAGAGCCCCAGGATCCATCCTGCACCCTCCCCAGCACCCCAGGATCTGTCCTGACACCCCAGGATCCATTCCATGTCCTCTTCAGCATCCCAGCATCCATCCTACATCCTTCCCTGCACCCCAGGATCCATCCCATGCCCTCCCCAGCACCCCTGGATCCATCCTGGTACCCCAGGATCTGTCCCTGCACCCCGGGATCCATCCTGCACCCTCCCCAGGATCCATCCCATGTCCTCCCCAGCACCCTGGGATCCATCCCAGCACCCCGGGATCCATCCCATGCCCTTCCCAGCACCCCAGGATCCGTCCTGGCACCCCTGGATCCATTCCATGTCCTCCTCAGCACCCCAGGATCCATCCCACACCCTTCCCTGCACCCCAGGATCCATCCCTGCCCCCCACCATCCCCACCCCAGATCCAAGATGGGGGGGACCCCAGCAGTCACCAAGGAAAGGGGGGTGGGGACAGACAGAGGAGCCAGAATTCCCCTTTTTTCCAGGAAGCAGCAGGTTAGAGCACAAGGAGCTGGATGGAGGTGGGACTCCAGGGTTTGGGGGGGGCAGGACGTGCACCCCCCAATAAAAAACAAAGGGGGGAGGAGGAGTATGGGTGCCCAATTCCCATCCCAGCACAGAGATGAGGGTCCCCAAATCCCCCACTGAGAGATCACCCCACCCTCACTCCTCACTTTGTGCCTCAGTTTCCCCATGTTGGGGTGGTGGTGGTGGTCTGTGGGGACCCCCAAACCGGTGGGGTTATTTTTTGGGGGGGGGGTGAAGGGGGGGCAATGCTGACCGTCGGTTGGCGATGCGGCTGCTGTTGCGGCCCATGCCCAGGCACTTCTCCAGGTGGGGGGCGAAGCGGGAGGCGGCGATGCTGCGGCTGCAGTTGGGGCACACGCACTCCTTGTTCTTCCACTGGTTGTAGACCTGCCCGAAGATGTCCACGCCAGGCTGGTCCACGATTTCTGCAGGGGGGGGAACACGCATCAGACACCCCCCCTCGGGCATCAAGACCTCCCCCCGCCTCCCCAGCCTCTTCCCT
>NW_015091045.1:23550-26505 GCF_001431845.1 Calidris pugnax
GGGGGTGCGGGGAGGGCGGAGGCGGGGGGGAAGCAGGGAGCTGGCAGGGGGCTGGTAGGATGCAGGCAGGGAGCAGGCAGGGAGATGGTTGGGTGCTTATAGGATGCAGGCAGGGGGCTGGGAGGGGGGGGGCGGGGGGGTGGGGGGGGGGGGGGTGGTAAGGTCTGGGACCATCCTGAGCCCCAGGATCTGCCCCTGTACCCCGGGATCCATCCCTGCACCTCCCTGGCACCCCAGGATCTGTTCTCCATCCCAGGATCCATCCTACACCCTCCTCATCACCCCAGGATCCATCCCACATCCTTCCCCAGCACCCCAGGATCCATCCCAGCACCCCAGGATCAGTTCCACACCCTCCCCAGCAACCCCAGGATCAGTCCTGGCACCCCTGGATCCATTCCATGTCCTCCTCAGCACCCCAGGATCCATCCCACATCCTTCTCTGCCCCCGAGGATCCATCCCAGCACCCCAGGATCCATCCCATGCCCTCCCTGGCACCCCAGGATCCATCCTGTGTCACTCCCAGCACCCCAGGATCCATCCCAGCACCCCGGGATCTGTCCCATGCCTTCCCTGGCACTCCGGGATCCATCCCAGCACCACAGGATCTGTTCCATGCCCTCCCCAGAGCCCCAGGATCCATCCTGCACCCTCCCCAGCACCCCAGGATCTGTCCTGACACCCCAGGATCCATTCCATGTCCTCTTCAGCATCCCAGCATCCATCCTACATCCTTCCCTGCACCCCAGGATCCATCCCATGCCCTCCCCAGCACCCCTGGATCCATCCTGGTACCCCAGGATCTGTCCCTGCACCCCGGGATCCATCCTGCACCCTCCCCAGGATCCATCCCATGTCCTCCCCAGCACCCTGGGATCCATCCCAGCACCCCGGGATCCATCCCATGCCCTTCCCAGCACCCCAGGATCCGTCCTGGCACCCCTGGATCCATTCCATGTCCTCCTCAGCACCCCAGGATCCATCCCACACCCTTCCCTGCACCCCAGGATCCATCCCTGCCCCCCACCATCCCCACCCCAGATCCAAGATGGGGGGGACCCCAGCAGTCACCAAGGAAAGGGGGGTGGGGACAGACAGAGGAGCCAGAATTCCCCTTTTTTCCAGGAAGCAGCAGGTTAGAGCACAAGGAGCTGGATGGAGGTGGGACTCCAGGGTTTGGGGGGGGCAGGACGTGCACCCCCCAATAAAAAACAAAGGGGGGAGGAGGAGTATGGGTGCCCAATTCCCATCCCAGCACAGAGATGAGGGTCCCCAAATCCCCCACTGAGAGATCACCCCACCCTCACTCCTCACTTTGTGCCTCAGTTTCCCCATGTTGGGGTGGTGGTGGTGGTCTGTGGGGACCCCCAAACCGGTGGGGTTATTTTTTGGGGGGGGGGTGAAGGGGGGGCAATGCTGACCGTCGGTTGGCGATGCGGCTGCTGTTGCGGCCCATGCCCAGGCACTTCTCCAGGTGGGGGGCGAAGCGGGAGGCGGCGATGCTGCGGCTGCAGTTGGGGCACACGCACTCCTTGTTCTTCCACTGGTTGTAGACCTGCCCGAAGATGTCCACGCCAGGCTGGTCCACGATTTCTGCAGGGGGGGGAACACGCATCAGACACCCCCCCTCGGGCATCAAGACCTCCCCCCGCCTCCCCAGCCTCTTCCTTGGCTGTGCCCCCCAGCTCCGAGATCTTTGGACCACCTTGGGCCACCAGATGCTTGGAGTGGAGTCAGGGACCTGAAACCAGTAGAAGGACACCTTGGGGGGGGGCCCTCCTCCTCCCACCCACCCCCAGGACAGAGCACCGCACCGTGGGGTGACATTAAGGAGTTCAGGTCACCCCAGGGGGTATAAAACAGGGGACACTCGGGGGCCATGCCCCCCAGCCCTGGCAATTTGTCTTAGGGGGGGTCTCTTGGGCCACTGGTTCCTTTCCAGACTCTCAGCGTGTCATCAGGGACATGAAACCAGTAGCAGGACAGCTGGGGGGGTCTCTCCTCCTCCCACCCACCCCCAGGACAGAGCACCGCACCGTGGGGTGACATTTCTGGGGTTCAGGTCACCCCAGGGGGTTAAAAAATGGGACACGAACATCCTGGCAGGGCCGGGGGGCTACTTGGGCTGTGCCCCCCAGCTCTGCCCCTTTGCTGTGGGGGCAGGGGGGGTCTCTCCTCCTCCCACCCACCCCCAGGACAGAGCACCGCACCGTGGGGTGACATTTCTGGGGTTCAGGTCACCCCAGGGGGGTTATAAAATGGGACACATCCTTCCCCACATGGCCACTGCCAAGGGGACACTCGGGCTGTGCCCCCCAGCTCTGCCCCTTTGGCCCTGGGTGGTGTCTCTCCTCCTCCCACCCACCCCCAGGACAGAGCACCACACCGTGGGGTGACATTAAGGGGTTCAGGTCACCCCAGGGGGGTTACAAAATGGGTTCTGTGGGATGGGACAGGCACATCCTGGCAGTGCCAGGGGGATGCTCAGGCACCCAAACCCCTAGGGATGGGGGACAACGGATTCTCCCCCCCCCTCCTCACCCCGGGGTGGCACCGGGAGGGTGACACCCGCCATGTCCCCGTGTCACTCACCGAAGTCCTTCATGCTGTCGGGGTCCGTGTCGTCCAGGAAGAAGTAGCCGCACTTGACCGCCCGGTGGACCTCGAAGCAGAGCCCCAGGCAGGCATCTTCCACCAGGTCCGTGTAGATCTCGTGCGCGATGGCCTGGGGCATGGTGGTGGCAGGGGGGGGGACACGGGACACTTAGAGAGGGGGGGTGACAGCTGGACAGCCCCCTTTGCTGTTATCCAGGCCAGACAAAGACATATCCTCCATTTTCATTTGCAACTGCTCACGGAGAAGTCACGCCGAACGCTCATAGCACAGGACACGGGGGGGGGTCTCGCTGCAGGGGACGGGGGGGGTCACGATGGCACCTCACCCCCCCCCCCCC
>NW_015091045.1:29616-29843 GCF_001431845.1 Calidris pugnax
GACCCCCCCATCCTCATGGATTTCCATCCCCACAGACCCCCCATCCTTATGGATGCCCCTCATTCCTATGGATCTCCCCCACGCCCAACACGGGGGGGAAAAACACTCCTCACACTTGTTTGTTTTTTTTTTCCTAAAGTTTTATTTTTTATAGTAATGACATGAGAACAGAAACATTATTTTTCACTTTATTATACAAAAAAAAAAAAAAAAACGAAAACCCAAAA
>NW_015091045.1:30069-30393 GCF_001431845.1 Calidris pugnax
CTCTTTAAATATTAGAAAAAAAAGATGATTTTTTTTTTGTTGCTTTTTTTTTTGGTGGTTTTTTTTTGTTTTATTTTTTTTTGTTGCTTTTTTTTTTTTTTTCTAGGATCCCGGGTTTTTTGTGGCAGTGCCAAAATGCACTCAGGTTCAATTCTCTTGCAGCGCAAACGCCTTTTTTTCCCCCAATTGTCGGCGCTGTAAGAATTTTTCATTTTTATTATTATTATTTTTTTTTTATTATTTTTCTTTTTTTAAAACAGAAAAAAAAAGGAAAAAAAAAAGTTGTGGGGTTTTTTTTGTCTTTTTTTTTGGTTTTTTTTTTGT
>NW_015091045.1:34023-37632 GCF_001431845.1 Calidris pugnax
ATGGGGTTTGGGGTGGGTTTTGGGGAGGAGGGGGGGTGTGTGTGTGGGGTGGGGATCCCCTTTGCCTCCCCCGTGTCCCCCCCTCATCGCTTCCCGGGAGCTCCTCCGCCACGGTTCTATCTGAGCCCGGGTGGGGACACCCCCACCAGACCCGGAGGAGGGTGAGGGGGGGGATAAAGTGAGGGGTAGGGGGCCCCGGGACGGCCCCACCGCCCTCCCCACGGCACCCACCCACCGCAGCCCTCACCTCGTCCCCGTCCTCGCTCTCCTCCTCGCTGCTGGACTCCGAGGAGTCGCCCCCTTCCTCCGACGAGTCGCCGTTGTCGTCGTCGTCATCCTCATCGTCGTCCTCATCTTCCTCCTCGTCCTCCTCTTCATCCTCGTCCTCTGACTCCTGCAGGGAGGGAGGGGGTTGGTTGCGGGCAGGTGCCCCGGGACACCAGCACCCATGGGTGCATCTCCCCATCCTCGGCCACCAGCCTTTGGCTTCCTCCAGCCACCCAGCAGGACCAGGTGGCTCCTTCCCCACCCTTTCCCCAGGAGCTTTTCCCCATTTATGCTGCAAACGGCCCCAAAAAGGCTCCTGGAGGGGGTGCAAGGGAATGTTGTAGACTTCAGGGGGGGCAAAAATCAGACCAGGGTGGGTTTGAGAACCGATTTGGAGAGGGCTTATTGTCTCAAGGATCATGCAGGTGGCAGAGAGCACCAGGGACACCTCGAGGTCTGGGTCCCCCCCTTGGGATGCCCTCCCCCCCACACACACCAAGGGAGGAGGGTGCTGGGGGGGTCCCCAATACGCTTGGACTCCACTCACCGACTTGGACTGCATCGTCGGCTTCATCTTGGGGTTGGGGCCCCGGATCTTCCCTATGCTCTTGCGTTTCTGCACGAGAGGAAGGGGAGAACACACACAAATCAAAACCATTCAGAGCTGGAGGGTTCCAGTTTGGCTCCTTCCCAGCACCCAGCACAGAGAAAACCCCACCACCGAGCTCCTACGGGGGTGAACCCCTTTGTGGGGGCTCTCCTGAGCTGGGCTCGTCCACCCCACACAACCCCAACCTCACCCAGAGCTCCCCCCAGGACCCTCCCCCAGGTGGATACTCACGTTGGAAGTGTGTTCCTTGTAGGCAGCCCGCTCCTGGGGCGAGAGGCTCTGCGGAGACAGGGGAGAGGGGGTCAGGGCACAGGGAGGAATGGGGAAGGTCTAGCCCCCTCCTCACCTATAATTTTTAAAGACTTTATAAGTTACAAAATGACAAAAAAGGGTCTGGAGATGGTGGTGGCCCGGAAGGAGGGTGTGAGCAGAGATCACACCAAGCATCCCCAAGGACATCCAACCCCCACGTCCCCCCCCGCTGGGTTTCAGGGTCCAATTCTCACCTTGAGCCAGATTTCGAGGTGCACCTTGTACTGTTTCTGCTGCTCTTCTGCCAGTTTTTTGTAGTGGTCCTTCTGGCCCTGGGAGATGCGCTGCCAGCGGCTGCCGATCTCCACCATCCGCTCCTTCAGCGGGAGGTGGTTCAGCTCCCCGTTGGACAGCAGCTCCTGGGAGAACTTCTGGTAACCGTTCCTGCAAGGAGGGGGGGAGAGTGCAAAGACAGGATCAGACGATGCCCATAGAGAACCGGGGTGTCCACCAATCATCCCACCGTGGTCCAGCCCCGGTTCCTTCCACCCCAAGGGCTGCTCCAGGCTTTTTTGTCTCATCCCAATCCAACTTTTCAGGCTCCAGACCCCAGGTACTCACATAGGAGGTTTCTTTGGCTCTCCCTGGAACTTCATTTTCTTGGCGGAGTTGGTAGAGCACGGAGGGGCCCGCATCTCGCTCAGCTCCCTCTGAGCCGGAGGAGAGAGAGGAGTCAGGGAGACAGGGGCAGTGACGGGGGCACGATGAGGGGTGGGGAGGAGCAGGGACCCACCTCGTATCGCTTCTGATCCTCCGCCGCTTTTTTGATCCACATCAGCTTCTCCTTCTTCTCCATGTTGTTCCAAGTGGCCTCCATGGCCTTCAACGCCTTCCCCCGGTCGTTCTGCAAGACAGACACCCCCCCTCTCGCCATGTTATAGATGAACCCAAGATGCCAGAGGGCTACCATTGGCTCCACCATGGACCACGGGACACCCACTCCCTTGCTGTGACCCCTGTCCTCCCCGTGGCTCCCAGCCCCAACCTGTCGCCTCGGGTGTGAAAGCCAGGGAGAAGGTCCCAGGCAATTCCTGCTGGTGGGGAGGGATGATCCCAGTTCCAGCTCCTTTCCTGGCCCACTCCTCACCTTGAAACGAGCCAGGTAGTCTCCGATGACGCTCTGTTGCCAGATCTCCTCGGCCGTTTTGGGCGATTCGGGCAGCTTTCCACGCTCCTCTTTATCTGAGCCGTGTTTTTTCTCTGACTGTGCCTTCATCGCCGCCTCCCGCGCTTTGTACTTGGCCTGTGGAAGGTTCACAGAGGGGGTGAAGGGACAGTTATGGACCCCCTCCCAGGAACAAGCCCCCGGCCACCAAGCAGCAGGACGCTGCAGCTTCCCTCCGGTGCCCCCACCACGCACACCCACATCTCAGGGCTTTCCCCTCACCAGAAAAAAAACATCAAAACAATCAAAAAACATTCTTAAACTGCCGAGTTTTGACCCACCAGGTCACAAAAGGGAGATGGCACAGCTGGTGGCACCCATCAGTGCCAAAAGCCATGCCTGGGTGATGGCTCGCCAGAGCTGTGATGCTCCTGGGGACAAGTGTCCCCCAAACTGCAGTGCCTGGGGGTGAGCAAATCCCCCTGAAGCAGGACAAGGACAGGGAGCGTCCCCCTGGACTCCCGGTGATGGCCAACGGAGACAGGGATGGAGGCAAAGGGTTGGAGATGGTACCAACCTTCTTCTTCTCGGAGAGGTCATTCCACATGCGGGCCAGGAGCCGGGTGAGCTCGCTCTCTGACAGCTCCGGCCTCTCCTCCTGTAGCTGCTTCCGCTTCTCCTCCGAGAAGATGAACATGGCGGAGATGGGCCGTTTGGGCTTCTCTGAGCTGGCCTGCAGGAGGGACATGGGGCCGTGGGTGGGGGCGAGCCCACAGAGGGACCTGCCTCACACCGGTGGCCTTCAACCCCAGGAAAAACATGGTGAAAGAACGAAGGAATGAAGCCCTGGAAGCACCCTGAGATGCCAGCAACCCCATCCCATATCTCTGCCATGTGCTGCCCCATCTCCCCACTTGCCGCTCTCACCTTGCCCGTCTCTGGTGAGGACTTTTTGGATGCTGGACTCGTTGCCCCTTTCCGGTTGCTGCCCAGCATCTTCTCCTCGCCTAACACCCGCTGCTGCTCCTCCTCGGGCAGGCTCTGGGTGGCACAGAAGGAGAGACACCATTAGATGGCCCAACGCTAACGAGGCTTTGATGCAATCAGGGGGTAAGGATGCTGGGGAGGTGGGGAAATTAATACTCTCAGTTGTCCTGATCCCAAAGCCACCCCAGTCAGGGCCACCATCAGACCCTGGGCAAGCCTGGGGGTCCCCACGCCTGTGTCACCCCTCCTCACCAGGCAATGTCACTCCTCCCCAACCCCATCCCCTCCCTGGCTCAGTCTCATCTGCTTCCTCTCTGCAACGGCAGGG
>NW_015091045.1:45563-58474 GCF_001431845.1 Calidris pugnax
CAAAAATCAGACCAGGGTGGGTTTGAGAACCGATTTGGAGAGGGCTTATTGTCTCAAGGATCATGCAGGTGGCAGAGAGCACCAGGGACACCTCGAGGTCTGGGTCCCCCCCTTGGGATGCCCTCCCCCCCACACACACCAAGGGAGGAGGGTGCTGGGGGGGTCCCCAATACGCTTGGACTCCACTCACCGACTTGGACTGCATCGTCGGCTTCATCTTGGGGTTGGGGCCCCGGATCTTCCCTATGCTCTTGCGTTTCTGCACGAGAGGAAGGGGAGAACACACACAAATCAAAACCATTCAGAGCTGGAGGGTTCCAGTTTGGCTCCTTCCCAGCACCCAGCACAGAGAAAACCCCACCACCGAGCTCCTACGGGGGTGAACCCCTTTGTGGGGGCTCTCCTGAGCTGGGCTCGTCCACCCCACACAACCCCAACCTCACCCAGAGCTCCCCCCAGGACCCTCCCCCAGGTGGATACTCACGTTGGAAGTGTGTTCCTTGTAGGCAGCCCGCTCCTGGGGCGAGAGGCTCTGCGGAGACAGGGGAGAGGGGGTCAGGGCACAGGGAGGAATGGGGAAGGTCTAGCCCCCTCCTCACCTATAATTTTTAAAGACTTTATAAGTTACAAAATGACAAAAAAGGATCTGGAGATGGTGGTGGCCCGGAGGGAGGGTGTGAGTAGAGATCACACCAAGCATCCCCAAGGACATCCAACCCCCACGTCCCCCCCCGCTGGGTTTCAGGGTCCAATTCTCACCTTGAGCCAGATTTCGAGGTGCACCTTGTACTGTTTCTGCTGCTCTTCTGCCAGTTTTTTGTAGTGGTCCTTCTGGCCCTGGGAGATGCGCTGCCAGCGGCTGCCGATCTCCACCATCCGCTCCTTCAGCGGGAGGTGGTTCAGCTCCCCGTTGGACAGCAGCTCCTGGGAGAACTTCTGGTAACCGTTCCTGCAAGGAGGGGGGGAGAGTGCAAAGACAGGATCAGACGATGCCCATAGAGAACCGGGGTGTCCACCAATCATCCCACCGTGGTCCAGCCCCGGTTCCTTCCACCCCAAGGGCTGCTCCAGGCTTTTTTGTCTCATCCCAATCCAACTTTTCAGGCTCCAGACCCCAGGTACTCACATAGGAGGTTTCTTTGGCTCTCCCTGGAACTTCATTTTCTTGGCGGAGTTGGTAGAGCACGGAGGGGCCCGCATCTCGCTCAGCTCCCTCTGAGCCGGAGGAGAGAGAGGAGTCAGGGAGACAGGGGCAGTGACGGGGGCACGATGAGGGGTGGGGAGGAGCAGGGACCCACCTCGTATCGCTTCTGATCCTCCGCCGCTTTTTTGATCCACATCAGCTTCTCCTTCTTCTCCATGTTGTTCCAAGTGGCCTCCATGGCCTTCAACGCCTTCCCCCGGTCGTTCTGCAAGACAGACACCCCCCCTCTCGCCATGTTATAGATGAACCCAAGATGAACCCAAGATGCCAGGGGGCTACCATCGGACCACAGGACACCCACTCCCTTGCTGTGACCCCTGTCCTCCCCGTGGCTCCCAGCCCCAACCTGTCGCCTCGGGTGTGAAAGCCAGGGAGAAGGTCCCAGGCAATTCCTGCTGGTGGGGAGGGATGATCCCAGTTCCAGCTCCTTTCCTGGCCCACTCCTCACCTTGAAACGAGCCAGGTAGTCTCCGATGACGCTCTGTTGCCAGATCTCCTCGGCCGTTTTGGGCGATTCGGGCAGCTTTCCACGCTCCTCTTTATCTGAGCCGTGTTTTTTCTCTGACTGTGCCTTCATCGCCGCCTCCCGCGCTTTGTACTTGGCCTGTGGAAGGTTCACAGAGGGGGTGAAGGGACAGTTATGGACCCCCTCCCAGGAACAAGCCCCCGGCCACCAAGCAGCAGGACGCTGCAGCTTCCCTCCGGTGCCCCCACCACGCACACCCACATCTCAGGGCTTTCCCCTCACCAGAAAAAAAACATCAAAACAATCAAAAAACATTCTTAAACTGCCGAGTTTTGACCCACCAGGTCACAAAAGGGAGATGGCACAGCTGGTGGCACCCATCAGTGCCAAAAGCCATGCCTGGGTGATGGCTCGCCAGAGCTGTGATGCTCCTGGGGACAAGTGTCCCCCAAACTGCAGTGCCTGGGGGTGAGCAAATCCCCCTGAAGCAGGACAAGGACAGGGAGCGTCCCCCTGGACTCCCGGCGATGGCCAACGGAGACAGGGATGGAGGCAAAGGGTTGGAGATGGTACCAACCTTCTTCTTCTCGGAGAGGTCATTCCACATGCGGGCCAGGAGCCGGGTGAGCTCGCTCTCTGACAGCTCCGGCCTCTCCTCCTGTAGCTGCTTCCGCTTCTCCTCCGAGAAGATGAACATGGCGGAGATGGGCCGTTTGGGCTTCTCTGAGCTGGCCTGCAAGAGGGACACGGGGCTGTGGGTGGGGGCGAGCCCACAGAGGGACCTGCCTCACACCGGTGGCCTTCAACCCCAGGAAAAACATGGTGAAAGAACGAAGGAATGAAGCCCTGGAAGCACCCTGAGATGCCAGCAACCCCATCCCATATCTCTGCCATGTGCTGCCCCATCTCCCCACTTGCCGCTCTCACCTTGCCCGTCTCTGGTGAGGACTTTTTGGATGCTGGACTCGTTGCCCCTTTCCGGTTGCTGCCCAGCATCTTCTCCTCGCCTAACACCCGCTGCTGCTCCTCCTCGGGCAGGCTCTGGGTGGCACAGAAGGAGAGACACCATTAGATGGCCCAACGCTAACGAGGCTTTGATGCAATCAGGGGGTAAAGATGCTGGGGAGGGGGGGAAATTAATACCCTCAGTTGTCCTGATCCCAAAGCCACCCCAGTCAGGGCCACCATCAGACCCTGGGCAAGCCTGGGAGTCCCCACGCCTGTGTCACCCCTCCTCACCAGGCAATGTCACTCCTCCCCAACCCCATCCCCTCCCTGGCTCAGTCTCATCTGCTTCCTCTCTGCAACGGCAGGGCGGGCAGGTGCCCGGATCCGGGTGCACCCTTGGGTTTTCCACCCCCCCTTGCCCTTTGCAGCCACAGCCGGGGCCGCGTCACGTCCGCCCCGGGGACCGAGCGTGACGCTGGGACGGCCTCGGTGCGGCTCCCCCCACCTACGCCCCGGCCGAGGGAAGGAAGCGAGAGACTCGCTGCCGCCTGCAAAGCCACAGCTGACAACAGCAACCCCCCCCCTGCTCACCCCCTGCCTCCCCACCTCCCAGTGCCCAACTGGAAGACACTGGGTCAGGCATTAGGGCAGCTGGGGAAGGGCCAAGACCCCACGGACATCTCTGCGCAGCACCCATGGCTGGGTCCAGCCAGGTTTTGGGGGGAGCAGAATGGGGCAGCATCAGTGCAGCCCCTGTTTAACCCATCTCAGCCCCTGGCGAGGGGTCTTTCCCCACATTTGGGGTCTCCAGCAGCCCTCCATCACTCACCTCCAGGAAGCGGAGCAGCTCGATTTCGTAATCTTTCTTTTTCTGCAGGGAGATGGAGATGAGCAGTTACACAGAGATTCCCTCACCCCATCCCTGCCTCACGCAGTCCCCAACCCGGCCTCAGCCCCCTGGGCAGCAGCATCCTCCACCCAGACCCTCTGCTGGTCCCACACACACGGACTGGGGAGACAGAGGACCAAGGGAGGTGACCCAGGACCTCTCGGTGGTCAAGATGATAAGAACCAGCACTGAGGAAAGGCAAGGAGCTCATTTCCAGCGAGATTTGTAGCCCAAATCTTCCCATCCTACTCCTCCCTTCTGACAGCCCTGCTGCCCTTCTGCCCGCCTGCCCACCCGTCTGTCCATCCTGTCCACCCATCTGTCCATCCCAGGACACTCACCTGATCACACTTTTTGTGGTACGCGTCCTTTTCCTTCTGGGAGAGCAGCTTCCACTGCTGGCTGCACAGCACCATCCGCTCGGTGCTGGGCACGTCTTTCATGTTGGCCATCAGCTCTGCGCAGTACAGGGAGTAGCTATTCCTGCAACCCACGGAGGGACCCAGCATGAGGGACAACCCACCTTGCTCACATCCCCTCTGCAGAGCTGGCTGGGTGCTAAAAACCCCCCAAGACCCCCCCTTACTCCTCGGGGAAACCACAGTGAAGTGCTGTGCCAGAGGTGTCTGCATTTTAGGGATGCTGGGGTTGGATTATGCCCTAACCTGGAGCATCACGATTTTAAATTGGAAGAAACAAGATTCAGCTTAGATCTCAGGAAGAAATTTTTTACTATGAGGGTGGTGAGACACTGGAACAGGTTGCCCAGGGAAGTTGTGGATGCCCCATCCCTGGAAGTGTTCAAGGCCAGGCTGGATGTGGCCTTGAGCAACCTGCTCTAGTGGGAGGTGTCCCTGCCCATGGCAGAGGGGTTGGAACTAGATGATCTTTGAGGTTCCTTCCAACCCAAACCATTCTATGATTCTATGATCACCATAAACTTTGCTCAGATTCTCCACGAATGTGTATTTAACGTATATTTAAGGACAGTTTAAAGGTGTCATCAACAGCCCATGCTACCAGAAAACGATGCTCTCAAAGCCAGGCAGAGCCACAGTTTCCTCTTTAGCACGAACCCAATAGCTTGGAGAGGGGACACATTGCTCACAGCCGAACGTGGAGGGACAGTACTCACGGAGGGGGCTTTGTGGGTCGGCCATCAAACTTGTCCTTGAGCTGGCGCTCGGCCTTGGTGAGGGTGGAGCGGGTGATGCCCTCCTCGCTGATGTTCAGCTCGGGGTGCTTCTGGATGTAGTCCCGCATGATCTCCTGCAAAGGAGGGAGAGCTGTCAGCAGAGGGGCTCTGATCCCCGCTTGGCTGGGGGCCGGAGGAGGAGGAAAGAGAAGCCAACCATCGCCCTAATCATCTCCCCAGGGATTACTTCTCCCTTCCCCAAACAAACGTCGCTGGAGGAGGCAGTGCTCAGACTCACTGACACATTGCTCACAGCCGAACGTGGAGGGACAGTACTCACGGAGGGGGCTTTGTGGGTCGGCCATCAAACTTGTCCTTGAGCTGGCGCTCGGCCTTGGTGAGGGTGGAGCGGGTGATGCCCTCCTCGCTGATGTTCAGCTCGGGGTGCTTCTGGATGTAGTCCCGCATGATCTCCTGCAAAGGAGGGAGAGCTGTCAGCAGAGGGGCTCTGATCCCCGCTTGGCTGGGGGCCGGAGGAGGAGGAAAGAGAAGCCAACCATCGCCCTAATCATCTCCCCAGGGATTACTTCTCCCTTCCCCAAACAAACGTCGCTGGAGGAGGCAGTGCTCAGACTCACTAGGGACCTGCAGGGATCTGGCTGAACCCCCACGCTGGCTATCGGGTGAGGCTGGCTAGCCCCAGGTGGCTAGTGGCCGGGAGGCAGAGTGGCTCAGAGTGAACGTAGGGACGAGTGTGGAGGGGGAACGGGTGAGGCTGCTCCCTACCTCGTACTCCTTCCGCTGTTCCAGGGCCTTATGAATCCATTTCAGCCTCTTTTTATCCGAGAGTTGAGACCACTGCTTGCCCAGCGACTCTTTCACCTCCTTCGTGGTGGCCTGAAAACCCAAAGCCAGAGGTGAGGGCAGAGGGGTAAAATCCAAAAAAATAAGAAGAGGACAAAAAAATTTTAAAAATAAAAATTAAAAAAAAAAAAAGGCAAAAATAGTGTGAGCCGCCGTCTTGGACCAGTGGCACCCAACTTGGGGCCACGGGGCGGCTACGAGCCGAGCTGGCGGCCAGGGAAGGGGGTGTGTGTGAGTGTGGGGCTTGGCCAGAGGTGGGTGTCTGTGCTGGAAATCTTTCCTGCCCTGACTCAGGCTGTGGTCACCCCTTCAACTTGCAGGCAAAAAAAAAATAATACTGGGGTCTGTCTGTATCCCCCGGAGCCTCTTCCAGATGTGCAGAGCCCTTTCTTACCTCCGTCCAGACTGCTGGGAGCTCCTAGCGGTGTCTTCCATCCCGTTTCCCCCCTCCCAACCCCTAAAATGCTTCTCTCCTTTCCCCCTCCTCTCCCCCCAGCAGCGGGGTCCAGGACCCCTTCCACACTCACGCTCACACGCACTCCCACCCACCGTACTCACATCTGGACGCACTTTCAAGTAGATCTTCTTCTCGTGGTTGTACCACAGCTGTTGGGGGGTCTTGGGTTTTTCAGGGACGTCGGATTTCTTGGCGTTCTGGATGAGATCCGGGTGATCTTCCCTTTACCCGGCAGGGAGGCAGGGAAGGGAGAGCGTTACGGAGGTCGCAGGTGGAAGGAGAACACCCCCTAAATCTCTCCCACTAAGGGGTAACCATCACTCCATGGGCTCAGTTACTGGGGGAGGATCCCCAAAAAAACTGGAGGGTTTTAGGAATGATTTGAGTTTGCCCCTCCCTGGGGGAGCATCAGCTACAAGCTTCCCCTTTACTGGGCCGGGCTGGGCTGCATCCCTGGAGCACTGGGAATGCCAGGAACTACCTGGGTCACAGCAACCACGTTCAAAGGGAAGGTCTGGGGGGAACAGGGTGGTCGCTTCAGGCTCCTGCCCTCCCCCTTGCAGACCCTAACCCCTAGAGTGTGGCTGCTCCTCCGCTCTCTCCCCGTCCCCGAGTCTCCCAGCTGCAGGGCTGCTCCCAGAAAAGCTGCTCCCAGCTTTTCCTTGCTCTATTATTTTTTTTCCATCATCCCCCCTTCCACTTTCAAGCCACAGCGCCCATCGGGGCTTCCTCTGGGAGCTACACACAGGAGGGGAGACTGGGTCTGCCT
The DNA here is from genome assembly GCF_001431845.1 of Calidris pugnax. Taxonomy (NCBI): domain Eukaryota; kingdom Metazoa; phylum Chordata; class Aves; order Charadriiformes; family Scolopacidae; genus Calidris; species Calidris pugnax. The sequence goes on from NW_015091045.1 coordinate 52,296, forward strand.
GGGGGTGGGGGTGCTCAGGGAAACACTGGGGGGCTGCCTGCTCACCTGAACCTCGCCAGGTTCCTCTCAAACTCCTGTTTCTCTCGCTGGAAGTCCTGGATGTATTTCATCTGGGGACACAAAGCCACCAGGATGGTGGAGAGGGACATCAGCACCGGGGAACAGGCAGGTAGATATATATCCCTGTTGATTGGGCACCCCCAAAGGGACTCGAGGGCTCTCCAGCCCATCAGACTGGTCCTGCAGCTCCCAGCTGAGGTTTTCCAGCTGCCCAAGGATTTGGAGGCAGGATCTCTCCTCTCCCTACACCCAAGCAGCCCTGGGCAAGAGGGCACAGCAGGACTTTGTGGCCTGGACCTTTCCTGCCGGTGGCAAATCCACCCAGACCGAGAGTTGGGGCACCCAAAATGCCTGTCTGGGATCTCCAGGCTCTGGCCAAGCCCAGGGCCACCTCCAGAGCCGGAGATGGGCAGCTCTTCTCCTTCCAGCATCTCGCACAGCTGGGAGAAGATCCTGTCCCTCCATCCCTCGCTCGGACAGGGCGGCCACGACGGAGCGTGTGATTTAACCCCAGTGTTTAAACACGGATCCACCCAACAGCAAAGTCACCATCCAGGTCCGTCTGGAAGAGACGGACCAACGGATGGACCCAGCCAGCCTCCACCCCACGGATCTTGGGAACCAGGACAGGAAAAGGAAGGGAAGTCTTACTGGTCTGACGGGACTAAACAAGCACCCGGGCTTCTCCCATCGAGAACCTGATTAACCCTCACCAGGCAGAGGCTGGGCTCTGCTGGTTTTACTGGGAGAGCTGGGCAGGCAGAGCCCAGCACACAGAGGCAGCCAAGGGGCTTGCTGACTCTCCCCCCTCCCCATACCTTTTTCTTCTCAGGAAGCTCCTTGTATTTCTTGGACAGGATCTTGGTGAGATCCAGGTTGCTCATTTCGGGGTGAAGCTTGGCATATTTGGCCCGCTTCTCCATGAAGAAGCGGAAATAGGGAGTCAGGGGCTTCTTGGGGAAGTCGGGGTGTTTCTGGGGAGACAGCAGAGGGGCAGACACTGAGCGTGGAGCCGGTGGCACCATGAAGGGCACAGGCAAACCCCACGGGCTCCCAGTTCCCCCCCAGTACTGGGGGAGACCTGCCTCCATCCAGCCCTGCTGGTGGTCCAGCTCCCTGAGATGGGAACACCCCGGCTTTGCAGGCAAGGGGGCGTGGGGAAATGCTGGGAACAACGCTCCCTTCCCCAGAACAACAATATCCCAGGGCTGGGTATCTCGGGAGCAGCCTCCAGCCATCCAGAGCTGTTGTGCCTCAAGAGGGGAAACTGAGGAAGGAAGAGGGGACAGGATCCACCTCCCGGTGGCACAGCATCGGCTGCCCCGGGGCCACAGGGCCCAAAACAGCACCCCACCCGACCCGGCAGGCCAGGAATAGGACGGCAGCTTCCCAGCACCCCCCCCCAGTGCTAAACTTGGACGCAGGCTGCCAGCAATACGGCCGGCCATATTAAATGTACCCTGGACTTGGCCCGTGCCCAGCGCCCGCGGCCTCCGGAGCCTTGGGCAGCCGGCCGCGGGGATTACGGGCAGTGAGGTGCCTGCAGGGGCTCCAGCAGCAGAGCCACGAGGGTCTGGGGTACCACACAAGTGACAGCCCCCCGTTTCCAGGGAAGGGGGAGGTCCCCCTTTAGTGCCCGACCCCAATTCCTGCCCGATACCTTGAGCTTTTTGCCCTTGTAAGGATTCTTCACATGCTCTTCGGCGTCCATAATGAGCTCCGTGAGGGTCCGAAACTTCCTCACCTGTGGAGTTAACGAAGGGCCAAAACTGTGAACAGGCTGCGGGCAGGGGACAGGGCAGATCCCTGCTCTGTACCGCAGAAACCCACAGGGTTTCATGATGCCACTGCACAAACAACCCATCCCCACACCTCCGAGGGGTTGACAATGCCACCAGCAGTGGGGTGGCATCGGCACTAAGGGCCGAGGACTCGGGGCGTTGAATTTGAGTGATTTAAACAGCCCTGGGAAAAGCCACAGGATTCTGGGTCCCTCTGGACCCTTCAAGGAGCCCTCATGCAAAAAACCCGTCCCCACATCTCTGAGTGGTCAACGATGCCACTGGCAGCGGGGTGGCATCAGCACTAAGGACCGAGGACTCAGGGCGTTGAATTTGAGTGATTCAAACAGCCCTGGGAAGCCACAGGATGCTGGGTCCCTCTGGACCCTTCAAGGAACCCTGGGAGGTCACCGGGATGCTTGACTCCTCTGGACCCTTCAAGGAGCCCTGGGAGGTCACCAGGATGCTCAGTCCCTCTGGACCCTTCAAGGAGCCCTGGGAGGTCACCAGGATGCTCAGTCCCTCTGGACCCTTCAAGGAGCCCTGGAAGGTCACCAGGATGCTCGACCCCTCTGGACCCTTCAAGGAGCCCTGGGAGGTCACCAGGATGCTCAGTCCCTCTGGACCCTTCAAGGAGCCCTGGGAGGTCACCAGGATGCTCAGTCCCTCTGGACCTCTCCTGCCGCTTACCTCGTTAGAAATCTCCATCCACTTCATCTTGCACATCTCCCCCGAGAAGTCCTTGAAAGCCACTTTCTCCCAATCCAGGTGGGACTCGGTGGTTTTGAACTTGCTCCCGTCGTTGGAGGGCAGGTTATTCTTCATGCACTCCAGCAGAGTCAGCATGTCCTCCTGCGACCAGCGGTCTGAGCGGCAAAGAAACAGGCTCAGCAGCAGCGACGGGCAGGAGGACACGGGGACTACAGCTCCCGGCGTGCAGCTCCGGACCCCGCACGCCGGGACACGTAATCTCCACACGCTGCCTTCTCCAGACGGAAGATCAAAAGGGACGTGGCTGCTTCCATCACCCTCCAGCAACTTTTCTACGGGCCAAAAACGATCCCGGGCAAAGCTAGAAAATCCACTGGGTGCAAACCAGAGAGACTCGCTCGTCCCAGCACGCCATCAGATAAGGCGATGGCCCTGCAGAGCAGAGGGGTATTTCCTACGGGAGCAAAACCCTGCGGAGCAAGATGGGAACGACGTGCTCTCCAGCCAAGGAGGAAATGGGAAAACCCCCTTTTTAAGTGGAAAAGAAGTGTTCGGAGCAATGGGAAACCCCCCGGCGCTGCTTTTCCTTCAATTTGGAAGGAATTGCCATCACCTGAGACCTAGCTCCATGTTGACCTCTGCCAAGGTCAATGCTCAGATACCACAGAGCTGGGGTAGGGGGGGAAGCAGAGCCCAGCACAACCCCCCTTGTCTCACAGCGGGGTCCCTGCCGGTGCAGGGGTGATGGTTATGCCACCCTAATGTCCCCCGAGCTGCTGGGAGGAGCATCCCCAGCTTCCACCCGGACAAGTTGCCGGGATGGTGGGACGAGCACGTGGTGAAGCCAGGGAGCCCGGAGGAACAGGGATGGGCAGCAGGAATGATATCCCAGCAGCCAAGGGCCCATCCAGCACTGGTTTTTTTGGGCTGCTTCCTCAGCAGGGGAATTCCACTGCCAGGCTGGGGAGAGGAGCCCCGGGTGCTCTGCAAACACGGGTGGCCCTGGGGACAAGCAGCGGGTCCTGGGAGCGGAAAGAGAGGTCCCCTAGGGACGGGCTGGAGGAGGAGCAGAGCCCCAAGTCGCACGCCCACGCAGCCCTGTCTGCTCCAGCAGGGGATGGGCACACAAGCCCATGGGCTCCTGGCCACGGGACCGGCTCCCCACGGTGTCCCCAAGCCACGTCACTGCCAGGACAAAGACAAGGGCAGAAGGACCACAGAGCATCCCGGTGAGATGGGGACAGTGCAGTCCGTCATGGATTTCAGGGGAGCATCTCTCCCTGCACCCCCAGGAAGGAAAAACAAGCCCCTAGAAATACTTCTCCCTCTGCTCAAACTCATCACGCATGAAACCACCACCTCTGCCTCCACCTCCTGACTCCACATTGGTCCACAGAAGGGCAAACCCCCCCACCCCGAACCCCAAATCCGAGCCAGAGATGTTAAAGGACACGTGGGACCCACAGCCAAGGAGGGGGAGCACAGCCAGGACCTGTCCCTCCACCCCATTTCACCTCCTGGACCAGGCTCAGGAGTCAAGGCTCGAACAGTTTGGGATCTGGACGGTCTCCATAATTACCTCATCAGCACCGTTAGGGATTAATTGGCAGAGGGGAAAGATGGAAAGAGCCCCCCCATAAAGGAGGGAGCCCAGGGACTCAGGACACATCTCCACACTCCCAGCTTCAGAGCCCCAAAATGTCACGAAGGGCAAAAAGAGATGGGAAAGCCCTGGTCCCTGCAGTGCCTGGAGGGACACAGAGCTGTGGGGAGAGCACCAAGCTCCAGATGTTTTTTTTCCTGTTTTTCCCCCATCCACTTTCCAGACACCCCCCACCCCTGCCCATGCAAGGACCAACGAGGCAGAATCAGGCCGTGAAGCTGGTGCCAACTTTACTTGCAGAAATCAGGAGAAATAACCAAAAGCAGCACGGCCAGGAAAACCAAGTAGAGATGGAAAAAGGGACGACACCCCCCACCCCAAAACCTGCCCCCCATTGACAAGCCCCGTGCCTCAGTTTCCCCCTTCCAACGCAGCAACGCTGCAAGACCTTTGGCCCTGCGTGACGCACAACCCCACACCAAAATAACCACAACCCACAGAAATACATTAAAAAACTGTGGAAACCTCCCAAAAGCTGCACCGGCAGCGGGGTGGGGACCCCATGCTCGGTTCCCCCCCATCCCCTGCCCACATCCCACCAGCCGGGGTTTGCCGAAAAATGCCAGAATTGCGGATTTCACCCGCCAAGATGAATGGGGCTGCCTGTGCCCTGGGACCGATTTATCCCCAGCTCTCCTGGCATCGGCCGGGCCGGGTCTATATTAGGAAAGCTGCCCCGGTGTAATTAAATCCAGCTCAAGACCCGGCGAAGGACACGTGCTCCGGCCGGGTTCGCGCGGGGCAACAACAGACCTTTGGCCCTGCGTGACGCACAACCCCACACCAAAATAACCACAACCCACAGAAATACATTAAAAAACTGTGGAAACCTCCCAAAAGCTGCACCGGCAGCGGGGTGGGGACCCCATGCTCGGTTCCCCCCCATCCCCTGCCCACATCCCACCAGCCGGGGTTTGCCGAAAAATGCCAGAATTGCGGATTTCACCCGCCAAGATGAATGGGGCTGCCTGTGCCCTGGGACCGATTTATCCCCAGCTCTCCTGGCATCGGCCGGGCCGGGTCTATATTAGGAAAGCTGCCCCGGTGTAATTAAATCCAGCTCAAGACCCGGCGAAGGACACGTGCTCCGGCCGGGTTCGCGCGGGGCAACAAACCCACTGCAGCAAGGGAGGAAAAACGGGGGGAGATCGGGGGGTGAGGAGCACCAGATCACCCTCCTGGGGGTTTCCCAGGGGGGACACATGGGGAGTTTCTGGGGTAGCAGAACCCTGCTGCCCAAATAAAACCAAATAAAACATAAAACATCCTTTTTCTTTTTTTTTTTTTCCTCCTTGTTTTCCTCCCCCTTTTCCAATAAAAGCTGAACCTCTGATGTCATCCCCGGGGTCTGGAAGCCGGAGGCCCAAGGTAACGGCTCTGGCTTTTAATGCAGCCCAGATGTGAGCAGGGAAGGCAGCACCTCTATGTGCCAGCTTCCCCCCAAAGCCCCCCAAACCCTCCCAAAACCTCCCCCAAACCCTCCCAACACCCCCTCCCCAACCAAAAAGAGCATCATCCCCGCTGCTGCAAGCTGGAGGGGCTGCCGGTGCACCGGTGTGAACCATCCGTACACTCCGGGATGGGGAAGAAGCCAATGCCCCATGGCAGGGGTATCCCCCCGGGAATGGGGGGTGTGGGGGGGTGTCTGCGGTGGTGTTGGGGGGGGTTCACTCACCTTGGTTTTTGGGAGCTGTCATTTCCAAGTCTGCAGGGCACTCGGCTTCGCCGTTCATCCTCCACCTGCCTGCGCCCACGCCGGCTCCCTCGCGTCCTACCCGAGATCACTCAGCTCTGCAAAGCAGAGGGAGACCCCCGCTAGGCAACCCCCCCCAATGCCTGGGGGGGCACCCCAACCCCTAGCGAGGGGTGGGGGAGGCTCACCCAGCTGTCCTTTCCCCCTCCCCAAGATAAACGAGGTGCTGGGATCCACCCCACAGCCAGCCCTGAGAAATCTGGGGGGGCTT
>NW_015091045.1:58484-59108 GCF_001431845.1 Calidris pugnax
GTCTCCCTGAGGTGGGGTGGGAGGGATCCATAAATCCCAGGGTCAGGGAGCCAACAGGGCTCCAAGGATCTCCCAAGGGGAGGTCACACACCCCCCACCCCCCCAAAAAAAAGGGGGGTCTCAAAGGAAGGGACACCACGGATCCAGTGAGATCCTTGCCTGAGGAGGGGGGAAGCAGGATCCAAGGAGGAAGGTGCCCATTTGGGGAGCACCCTGTGGCCTGGGGGGCTCTCCTGAGGGGCAGAAGACAACCCGGGGGGAGATATTTCAACAGGGTGGGGGGCTCTAAGGGAAAGATCCCTCCCCTCCAGATCCCAGGGGGAGGGATCTTACAGCTCCAAGGGGGGAGCAGGCGAGAGGCCTTGGTGCAGGGACCCCAGAGTTTGGGGGGGACCCCCGGGGGGTGAGCAGGTCCGGAGCCCTGAGGAGGGATGGCCCCAGGAGGACAAGCCACAGGCCTGGGGCAGGAGGGACAGGCCTTGGCTTGGGGTGGGGCTGTCCCAGGGGGAATCCAGGCCTTGGGAGGGCGATCCCAGCAATGCCAGGGGGGATCCTGAGGGGGGGATCCATGCCCTGGGGGGGCTGGGAGAGACCTGGGCCTGGGAGGGGGTCCCAGGGCCTGGG
>NW_015091045.1:59139-59385 GCF_001431845.1 Calidris pugnax
CCGGGGGGGCGCGGGGGGGGATCCCCCGGGGGGGGAGCAGCCCCCAGCCCCCCCCCGGGGCAGGGGGGGATTGGGAGTCGCTCCAGGGGACCAGCCCCCAGGGGTGGGATGGGGATCACCCCAGGGTGGGAGCAGCCCCCCCCGGGAAGGGAATTGGGGATGGGCCCCAGGGGGTGCAGAACCCACCAGGGCCTGGGGGGATGAGTCATATCAGCCCCTGGGGAGGGGGGTCTGGGACCACCTTGG
>NW_015091045.1:63620-69392 GCF_001431845.1 Calidris pugnax
TCTTTCCGCCATGCTGCCGCTTCTCGCACGCTACCGCCCGGCCGGGGCTGCCTGGCTACCGCCACGGGCCGCCCGCTCGCCATGGCTGCTCCCGGCCCACGGCGCCTTCCCGGCTGCCCGTGCGCTCCCGGCGAGCTCCGGCTGGCTGCGGGCTACCGGTGAGCTCCGGCTGGCTGCGGGCTACCGGCCACCGGTGAGCTCCGGCTGGCTGCGGGCCACCGGTGAGCTCCGGCTGGCTGCGGGCTACCGGCCACCGGTGAGCTCCGGCTGGCTGCGGGCCACCGGTGAGCTCTGGCTGGCTGCGGGCTACCGGCCACCGGTGAGCTCCGGCTGGCTGCGGGCCACCGGTGAGCTCTGGCTGGCTGCGGGCTACCGGTGAGCTCCGGCTGGCTGCGGGCTACCGGCCACCGGTGAGCTCCGGCTGGCTGCGGGCCACCGGTGAGCTCTGGCTGGCTGCGGGCTACCGGCCACCGGTGAGCTCCGGCTGGCTGCGGGCCACCGGTGAGCTCTGGCTGTCTGCGGGCCACCGGTGAGCTCTGGCTGTCTGCGGGCTACCGGCCACCGGCGAGATCTGGCCCATCTGATTGCTACCAGCCATCTGCGTGCTACCGGCCACCAGTGAGCTCTAGCCCATCTGCTGGCTACTGGCCACCGGCGAGCTCCGGCCACCGATGAGCTCCGGCCCATCTGTGTGCTAATGGTCACCGGTGAGCTCCGGCCATCTGCTGGCTACTGACCACCGGTGAGCTCCGGCCCATCTGCACGCTACCAGCCACCGGCAAGCTCTAGCCCATCAGCCATCTGATTGCTACCAGCCATCTGCACGCTACCGGCCACCGGTGAGCTTTAGCCCATCTGCTGGCTACTGGCCACTGGCCACTGGCAAGCTCCGGCCACCGATGAGCTCCGGCCCATCTGTGTGCTAATGGTCACCGGTGAGCTCCGGCCATCTGCTGGCTACTGACCACCGGTGAGCTCCGGCCCATCTGCACGCTACCAGCCACCGGCAAGCTCTAGCCCATCAGTGTGCTACTGGCCACTGGCAAGCTCTAGCCCATCTGTGTGCTACTGGCCACCAGCGAACTCTAGCCCACCTGCATGCTACCGGCCACCGGTGAGCTCTGGCCCATCTGCGTGCTACTGGTCACCGACAAGCTCTGGCCACCAGTGAGCTCCAGCTCATTTGTGTGCTACTGGCCACTGGCAAGCTCTGGCCACCGGCGAGGTCCAGCTCATTTGTGTGCTACTAGCCACTGGCAAGCTCTAGCCCACCTTCATGCTACCGGCTACTGGTGAGCTCCAGCTCATCTGCGTGCTACTGGCCACCGGCAAGCTCTAGCCCGTCTGCGTGCTACTGGCCACTGGCAAGCTCTAGCCCACGTGCACGCTACCGGCCACTGGTGAGCTGTGGCCCATCTGCGTGCTACTGGCCACTGGCAAGCTCTGGCCACCAGTGAGCTCTAGCCCATCAGTGTGCTACTGGCCACTGGCAAGCTCTAGCCCACCTGCATGCTACCGGCCACCAGTGAGCTCTGGCCCATCTGCGTGCTACTGGCCACCAGCAAGCTCCAACCCATCTGCGTGCTACTGGCCACCGGCAAGCTTTAGCCCATCTGTGTGCTACTGGCCACTGGCAAGCTCTAGCCCACCTGCACGCTACTGGCCACCAGCAAGCTCTAGCCCACGTGTGTGCTACTGGCCACTGGCAAGCTCTGGCCACCAGCAAGGTCTGGCCCATCTGCGTGCTACTAGCCACTGGCAAGCTCTAGCCCTAGCCCATCAGTGTGCTACTGGCCGCTAGCAAGCTCTAGCCCACCTGCATGCTACTGGCCACTGGCAAGCTCCAGCCACCGGCAAGGTCCAGCTCATTTGTGTGCTACTAGCCACTGGCAAGCTCTAGCCCTAGCCCATCAGTGTGCTACTGGCCACTGGCAAGCTCTAGCTACTGGCCACTGGCAAGCTCTAGCCCACCTGCACGCTACTAGCAAGCTCTAGCCCATCTGCATGCTACTAGCCACCGGCAAGCTCTAGCCCTAGCCCATCAGTGTGCTACTGGCCACTGGCAAGCTCTAGCCCACCTGCACGCTACCTGCCACCAGCAAGCTCTGGCCCATCTGCGTGCTACTGGCCACCGGCGAGCTCTGGCCCATCCGTGTGCTACCGGCCACTGGCAAGCTCTAGCCAGGCGTGCTTCCGGCTGCCTGCGTGCTCCTGGCACAGGAAGCCCCAGCAGCACCTGCCGCGAGGGAGGGGGGGAAGCTGGGGGGGGGCAATGGGGAACATACCCCCCCTCTCCCGGGGGGTGCAGGATGGGGTGTGGGAATGCAGGGTCGGACCCTGGGGCCACCCAGCTCGGCCAGATGCAGGAACCTCTCCCAGAACAGCCAAAATCCGAGATTTTTCCACCCCTGTTTATATGGAAAAATAAAAATAAAGCCCCAAATCTCCGTGCAATTCCCCCAAGGCTGATTTGGGGGTGCAGATGGGGGGATGGGGGAAAAACCTGGAGTTTTTTTGGGCATTATTATTGCCAAGCGAAGGCTCAGCCGGACGGACAGACGGACGGACAGACGGACGGACAGCCCCTCCGCCACGTCCCGCAGTCCTGCCCCCGGCCGAGGTGTGCCAAGCCGCGCCAGCCGGCTGCAGCGCCCGGCACTTAATCCCTCCAGCAAAAGCCTTTAAAAAAAAAAAAAAAAAAAAAAAAAAAAAAAACTTTGTTCATTCGGTGGCAATATACACATTAATGAAAAGTTTCAGTTGAAAACCACTGACCAGGTCTCACTTTTGAGTAGGACTTGGATGCTTCTCTGTAATTCAGTCCTTTGCTGTAACTTTCGGGAGGTATATTTGTTTGTGAAAATGATAGTATTATGACTGGTAATATATAACATTTTTTTGAGATAATGTTTATGTATAAAAAAAAAAAATTATATTTATTCCGCATGGAAAAGGCCCTCGGCTGAACTGTTGTTTTTGTTTTTTTTTTTTCCTGGTCTAAATTAGGTGAAATGTCACTGTTTTGCAAGAGGGAAAAATTGCAAAAGGAAAACAAAACAAACAAAACAAAACAAAACACCCCACAACAAAATATTTGGAGGCAATCGGGCCAAAAAAAAAAAAAATCGACATTTTTAATTTTTAACTGTTTTTTTGGTTTGGTTTGTTTGTTTGTTTTTTTTAACCAAAAAGCCTTTTTGGATGGGGAGTGCGAATCAGGCTAAAAAAAAAAATCAACATTTTTAATTTTAAACTTTTTTATTTATTTTATTTTTAAACTTTTTATTTTATTTATTATTATTAATTTATTTTTAAACTTTTTTTTTTATTTTTTGGATGGGGAGTGCGAATCAGGCCAAAAAAATCAACTTTTTAAATTTTTAACTTTCAGAGAATAAAAAGCTCTTCCCGGGTGGAAAGCGAGAAGGATGGGATGTGGGATGGGATCTACCCCTGGTTGTGTGTGGGGGGGTGCCTTCCCCCATCGCCACCGGGGTGGCACTGGGTTTTGGGGGGGTGGTGGGTCTGGGCGGTGGTGGTGGTGGCACGCAGAGCCCTCCTGGTGGCATCTGGTGTGGCTTGGCCACGGGAGGCCAGCAGAAGGACAGGGCAGCTGCCAGATCTTCAGGCCTTGGGCTGAAAAATACCTAAAATACCCATTTCCAGAAAAAAAAAATAATAATAAAAGGGCTAGCAGTTAATGCCAGGCTCGGAAAAAAGCTGGAGATGGGATTATGGGATTTATCCCAGCCCCATAGAGAGGCTTCAGGGTCACGGTTGGGAGCAGTCGCAGGTGCTGGACCCCGAGTCCTGCCCCATAGAAAGGTTGGGGGCAAATGGGCACGCCCCTTCCCAGGGCCCTGTTGACAGGTGTCTTCCATGGGGGCAGCAGCCTGGCTGATTGCTCTCGTTAATGAGATTATGAGTAATCTGGGTCAATTTAGTGCCAGCCTGGTCTGGAAGGGGGGCTGGGGTCTGCTCTGCTGTGTCTTACAACAACATCCCCTGGGGAGGGGGCTCAGCGTGTCCCCCCTGGAGCGGGGACAGCATGTGGCCGGCAGCAATGGGGCAGCACCCTGGGGTGCAGGGGGGGTGAGGGGGGGCTGAGCATCCTGGAATGGCCACAGGGAGCATCCGGGGATGGTAGGATGCAGTGAGCATCCTGAGATGGCCATGGGGAACATCCTGCAGGGATGTCAGGATGCAGTGAGCATCCCAGGATGGCCATGGGGACCATCCCGGGATGGCCTTGGGGAACCTCCAGAGATGCCAGGATGCAGTGAGTGTCCCAGGATGGCCATGGAGATGCTGAGCATCCTGAGATGGCTTTGGGGACCATCCTGTGGTGGCCATGGGGAGCATCCAGAGATGGCCATGGGCAGCATGCAGGGATGCCAGGTTGCAACGAGCATCCTAGGATGGCCATGGGGATGCTGAGCATCCCAAGATGGCCTTGGGGACCATCCTGTGGTGGCCTTGGGCACCATCCCGGGATGGCCTTGGGGAGCATCCAGGGATGCCAGGGTGCAGTGAGTGTCCCAGGATGGCCATGGGGATGCTGAGCATTCTGAGATGGCCTTGGGGACCATCCCGGGATGCCAGGGTGCAGTGAGCATCCCAGCGTCTGTGCTCCCTCTGGGCTTCTATGGGAAGCTGAAAAAGTCCTTGACAATATAAACACCGCTCAGCAACAATTGAAACAATACGTGTTACCGACACGACTACTCTCATCCTAAATCCAAAACGCAGCAGCTACGGCATCCTGAGATGGCCTCGGGGACCATCCTGTGGTGGCCACAGGGAGCATCCTGACATGGCCTTGGGGAGCATGCAGGGATGCCAGGTTGCAACAAGCATCCCAGGATGGCCATGACCATCCTGAGATGGCTATGGGGACCATGCCAGGATGGTCATGGGGAGGATCCAAGGATGCCAGGATACAGTGAGCATCCCAGGATGGCCATGGGGATGCTGAGCATCCTGAGATGGCCTTGGGGACCATCCCGGGATGGCCTTGGGGAGCATCCAGGGATGCCAGGGTGCAGTGAGCATCCCGGGATGGCCATGGGGACGCTGAGCATCCTGAGATGGCCTTGGGGATCATCCCAGGATGGCCATGGGGAGCATCCAAGGATGCCAGGATGCAGTGAGCATACCCGGATGATCATGGGGATGCCGAGCATCCTGAGATGGCCATGGGGACCATCCTGGGATGGCCCTGGGGAGCATCCCAGTGTCATGGTTTAACCCTAATCAGGAACAAGGACTGCGTAGCCATTCACTCCCCCCTCCGCCCAGTGAGACAGGGAGGGGGGAATCAGAAAAAAAATGGAAACCTTGTGGGTTGTGATAAGGCCATCTTAATAGAAGAGTAATGGGAGAGAAGATAATAACAAAATAATGATAAAAGAACATAAAAAAGGAGTGATGCAATGCAATTTCTCACCATCTAGTGATGCCCATCCCATCCTGAGCAGTGATTGAAGAAAATTAATTATATCCCAGCTAAAAGGACACCTGGGATGACTGCAGTGAGCACCCCGGGATGCAGAGACCCACCCTGGGATGCAGTGACCCACCCTGGGATGCCACGGCCATCGGCTTGATACAGCCACACTGAGCATCCCCAGCGGGGGACGTCTCCCAAGGATGCTGCTGCTCTTTGAGGGGGGCAATTAAATAAGGCCACCCCCCCCCCCCCCCCAAAAACCCAACCAAAAAAAAAAAAAACCCCACATTTTTTTTTTTTTTTTTTTTTTTTTTTTTAAACCC
>NW_015091045.1:69604-70431 GCF_001431845.1 Calidris pugnax
CGTCTTTTGGGGGGGGGAAATAAAAAAGGCCCCCCCCCCCCCCCCAGCAAAGACCCAACCAGAAAAAAAAAAACCCACATTATTTTCTGATTTTATTCATTTCTTTATTAAAGCCTGATACAGAGGTGGGTGGGGAAGGGAAGAAAAAAAAAAAAACCAACCCAAAGCTCACAATATTGTTTATTTCGGACACATAATTAATAAAACTAAACCAACCCAAACATGAGGCAGTGCAGCCCCAGGCACGGGGGCTGCCCCCCCCCCAACTCCGCCCTCTCCCACACTGATTTTGGGGTCCCCACACCCTAATATTGCAAAGAGGAGCAAATTCGCAGCTTTTTGGGGTGCCCTGTGCCCTGGCTGGATCCGGCCCCGGCAGGAGCAGAGGAATGCTCGGCCAGTTTGGGAGCAATCCCGGCAGAAACGGGGCAAGACAGGGTCAGCAAGCGAGGGGAAAAAAATCAAGGAAAAACTACACGGATTTAATTGAAACACTAAAAAAAAATATAAAGAGGAATGATACTAACACTAACTCATGGGTTAAACGGCGCTGCCAGACTGGTCCGTAGAGTTTAGGCCCTGACCAGGATCCTTTAAAATAAGCTTTTCTAGAAAATGGTAAAATTTTATATAATTTCTCTCTAGTATATACACACACACGCACACGGCCCCTGCCGCGGGCGGGAGCACAATCAGCCTTTAGAAATAAATTACAAACTCCCCCCCCAGTCGCCAGCATCAAATATACAGATCACTCCTTGCAGCTGCTTTGGTTTTTTGCTTATTTTTTTCTTTTTCAAGGTGCTTTTTTGGGTCTTTTTTTTTTT
>NW_015091045.1:70441-74122 GCF_001431845.1 Calidris pugnax
TTTTTTAGTTTTGTGCAAATCCTACCTACGGAAGCAACGGCGTAAATTTTTTTTTTTTTTTTGGTGTTTTTAGCACGATTATCTTAATTGCAAATATCTAACTACCTAACCCCCCCCCCCTCGCTGGGCTATTTACATCCCGACCCCCGGGAGATGCTGTGAGCGGCCGCGAGTCCTCGTTACCACTGGAAGTTCGTCTGGGGAAGAGGGGCTGGGCAGGTCGGGTGGTGACGAGCCCTTAGCTGGGCATCTGCACCTCGTTGTACACATCCGTGCCCTCCGCCTCTTCGAAGGTCACCACCGCGTCGTCCGCGTCCAGCTGGAGGGACAGGAGAGGGGGTTAGGTGGGAGGGGGGACAGGGACAAGGACAGGGATGGAGATGGGGACAGGGACACAGAGAGGGACAAGGGTGAGGATGGGGATGGAGATGAGGATGTGGCTGGAGATGATGGGGATGGGGATGAGACGGGGATGGGGATGGAGGGGAGGATGGGGACAGGGATGGGGATGGGGATGGGGACAGGGATGGAGATGAGGATGCGGCTGGAGATGATGGAGATGGGACAGGGATGGGGATGGAGATGGGGACAGGGATGGAGATGAGGATGCGGCTGGAGATGATGGAGATGGGACAGGGATGGGGATGGAGATGGGGACAGGGATGGAGATGAGGATGCGGCTGGAGATGATGGAGATGGGACAGGGATGGGGATGGAGATGGGGACAGGGATGGAGATGAGGATGCGGCTGGAGATGATGGAGATGGGACAGGGATGGGGATGGAGATGGGGACAGGGATGGAGATGAGGATGCGGCTGGAGATGATGGAGATGGGACAGGGATGGGGATGGAGATGGGGACAGGGATGGAGATGAGGATGCGGCTGGAGATGATGGAGATGGGACAGGGATGGGGATGGAGATGGGGACAGGGATGGAGATGAGGATGCGGCTGGAGATGATGGAGATGGGACAGGGATGGGGATGGAGATGGGGACAGGGATGGAGATGAGGATGCGGCTGGAGATGATGGAGATGGGACAGGGATGGGGATGGAGATGGGGACAGGGATGGAGATGAGGGTGGGGATGAGGAGGAACCAAGAATGGGGACAGGATTGAGGACAGGGATGGTGACAAGGATGGAGACAGGGATGGGGGCTGGGATGAGTATGGGAATAAGGGCAGGGATGAGATTGGGAACAAGAATGGGAACAAGGATGGGGACAAGGATGGGGACAGGGACAGGGATGGTAAAAAGGATGGGGACAGGGATGGAGATGAGGATTGGGACCTGGAGGGGAAGAGGGATGGGGACAGGGATGGGAACAAGGATGGGGACGGGGATGGGGCTGGGATGGCTATGGAATAGGGGCAGGGAGGAGGCTGGGGACAGGGATGGGGATGGACAGAGGGATGAGCAGAGGGACAGGGACAGTACCACGGTGGCTTCCATCCCATGCCAGGGCTACGTACGCATTTGAGCTCAATGTCCCTGAAGATCCTGGGCAGCAGGAAGCGCCGCAGGGGCACGGTGAGGATGAGGACGAAGGGCAGCGCCAGCGAGGCCGGGGTGGACTTCACCACCCACAGCAGCGCGAGTACAATGATCTGGATGAAGGTGAACAGGTGCATCCTCCAAGTCTTCACCTGTGGGATGAGGAACCCAGAGGGGTCAAGGTTGTGGGTCCAGCACCGCGCACCCTTCCCGGGGTGCTGGGTGCTGGGGGGTGGCAGTACCAGTGGCCCAAAGAGCCCAACGAAGGTCAGCAATGAAGGAGGATGCTCTTTGGGGAGCCCCAAGCAGGCAGCACCATGGGGATGCCACAGCCCAGGACTCTCCCAAGCCCTCGGCCACCCAGCTGGGTGACACAGGGCTCACTCACCCGGGTGACGTAGGGCTCGTCGGGGTGGTATTTGGGTGGCATCAGCAAGAGCAGGATGCGGTCGAAGAGCTGGATGCCAAAGAGGGAGGTGACACCCATGTAGAGGAAGATGCCAAAGAGCACGGCCAACGGGATGTACTTCAGGATGGGCTCCATGAGGATGGAGACGCCTGCGGTGGAGAAGGAGAGGTCAGGGAGAGGAGTTGGGGGGCACCCAGCCCTCGCTGCTGGGGGTGGGGGGGCACCTCCCCAGCTCACCGATGAGCACGGCCACCAACAAGCCGCTGATGCGCTGTTCCTTGACCTCCAAGATCTGGGACTTCTCGCCAGGAGAGGAGGTCTTGGTCATGACGGTGAGGGCGTTGGCGTGGGTGATGGTGCGGACGGTGGTGGCGCTGAGCCAGGGCATGCCGAAGAGGGCAGCCAGGCCCCCCATGGCCACGATCAGCAGCAGGTCCAGGTGGAAGCCAGAGCCCTTCACCAGCTTCCTCTCGGGCTTGCTGACGATGAGACTGCCAGGGACAGAGCAGGGGGAGTTGGTGGTGGGACGTCTCCTTCCATCCCTGTCCCACCAGGCACCCCTCAACCCTCCCCTCCCACCCTATTATCCCCCCCAGGGTCCTCACGTTGTAATCTGCGTCTCGAGGAAGATGAGGATGAAGACCAGGAGGGCAGGCACCACAGAGGCGAACATCATCCAGATGGGGAAAGAGTTGTCCTTCCCCATGGGGTTGATAAACCAGCCCCGGGCAGATGAGTTGGTGACCTCCAGCCCTTTGGGGACGTTCAGTTTCTGGATGGGAGCAGAGATGAGGGGGTGAGGGGATGGGGACAAGCACCTAGGTCCATGTCCCCTTGTTGGGGGGGACACCCATTCCCATGCCCAGCCCTGCCCTCCTGCTGCTCCCGAACCTGCGTGTAGGTGTCCTGGATGAAGAAGTCAACCAGCGCCATGATGAAGATGGAAATGGGCACCCCGAAGTCCCCAATCAAGCGCCGGGCCTGTGGGGACACCATGACCACATTAAACACAACCCACCCACTCAAGGGGGTCCCCCCCCACCATGTCCCTGCCAGCAGCAAGCTCTAGCAAAGACCTCTGAAGGTCCATGCAAGGTCCATGCCCCTTCTGGGAAACTACACCCACCAAGCCCGGGGTTCACCCCCAGTGCTGCCCCCCAGGTCCAGTGGGGTGGGGGGGATGCCACTGTGCCCCCCCCCCAGTTCCTCACCACGCCAGGCAGGAAAGCGCTGTTCTTGAACTTGCGGAGGAAGAAGGCCAGGAAGAAGGTGCCGGCCATGAGGACGAGGGACAGCAGCGCCGTGTTGGGCTCCGGCACCTTGGGCTCAAAGGTGTCCTTCACGTTGTAATGTCGCTTCAGTGGGTGATCCTTGAAGATCTGGGGAGGGAAGGGGAGGAGGTCAGGGAGGATGGGACCACCCCCTGCACCCCTCCTGCCACGCTGGACCCCCATGGCACCATCCCGGCCAGTCCATGGGTGCAGGGTGACCGGTGAGGCTGGAGCTCGGCACACGGGGAGCAGGGGGGTATTTTGAGGCTTGTTTTTCTCCATGTTCCTTCAGAAATGGGGCCAGAGGAGGGACAGGGGGACACAGTGGGGACAGGTGAGTGTGGCCCCGCTGTGGACCATGGGTCACCCAGGGTGTTTGGAGCTGTGCTGAGCTTGTAGAGGGGTGCAACGGGGGCACCTCGGTGTGATGGGGGTCCAGGGTGTGATGGGGCACGTGTCCTGCCTGTCACCTCTCCAGCACCACAGATGTCCCTGTGGGCAACC
>NW_015091045.1:75231-78167 GCF_001431845.1 Calidris pugnax
TCCGTGCCCTCCGCCTCTTCGAAGGTCACCACCGCGTCGTCCGCGTCCAGCTGGAGGGACAGGAGAGGGTGTTAGGTGGGATGGGGGACAGGGACAAGGACAGGGATGGAGATGGGGACAGGGACACAGAGAGGGACAAGGGTGAGGATGGGGATGGAGATGAGGATGTGGCTGGAGATGATGGGGATGGGGATGAGACGGGGATGGGGATGGAGGTGAGGATGGGGACAGGGATGGAGGTGAGGATGGGGACAGGGATGGAGATGAGGATGCGGCTGGAGATGATGGAGATGGGACAGGGATGGGGATGGAGATGGGGACAGGGATGGAGATGAGGGTGGGGATGAGGAGGAACCAAGAATGGGGACAGGATTGAGGACAGGGATGGTGACAAGGATGGAGACAGGGATGGGGGCTGGGATGAGTATGGGAATAAGGGCAGGGATGAGATTGGGAACAAGAATGGGAACAAGGATGGGGACAAGGATGGGGACAGGGACAGGGATGGTAAAAAGGATGGGGACAGGGATGGAGATGAGGATTGGGACCTGGAGGGGAAGAGGGATGGGGACAGGGATGGGAACAAGGATGGGGACGGGGATGGGGCTGGGATGGCTATGGAATAGGGGCAGGGAGGAGGCTGGGGACAGGGATGGGGATGGACAGAGGGATGAGCAGAGGGACAGGGACAGTACCACGGTGGCTTCCATCCCATGCCAGGGCTACGTACGCATTTGAGCTCAATGTCCCTGAAGATCCTGGGCAGCAGGAAGCGCCGCAGGGGCACGGTGAGGATGAGGACGAAGGGCAGCGCCAGCGAGGCCGGGGTGGACTTCACCACCCACAGCAGCGCGAGTACAATGATCTGGATGAAGGTGAACAGGTGCATCCTCCAAGTCTTCACCTGTGGGATGAGGAACCCAGAGGGGTCAAGGTTGTGGGTCCAGCACCGCGCACCCTTCCCGGGGTGCTGGGTGCTGGGGGGTGGCAGTACCAGTGGCCCAAAGAGCCCAATGAAGGTCAACAATGAAGGAGAATGCTCTTTGGGGAGCCCCAAGCAGGCAGCACCACGGGGATGCCACAGCCCAGGACTCTCCCAAGCCCTCGCCCACCCAGCTGGGTGACACAGGGCTCACTCACCCGGGTGACGTAGGGCTCATCAGGGTGGTATTTGGGTGGCATCAGCAAGAGCAGGATGCGGTCGAAGAGCTGGATGCCAAAGAGGGAGGTGACACCCATGTAGAGGAAGATGCCAAAGAGCACGGCCAACGGGATGTACTTCAGGATGGGCTCCATGAGGATGGAGACGCCTGCGGTGGAGAAGGAGAGGTCAGGGAGAGGAGTTGGGGGGCACCCAGCCCTCGCTGCTGGGGGTGGGGGGGCACCTCCCCAGCTCACCGATGAGCACGGCCACCAACAAGCCGCTGATGCGCTGTTCCTTGACCTCCAAGATCTGGGACTTCTCGCCAGGAGAGGAGGTCTTGGTCATGACGGTGAGGGCGTTGGCGTGGGTGATGGTGCGGACGGTGGTGGCGCTGAGCCAGGGCATGCCGAAGAGGGCAGCCAGGCCCCCCATGGCCACGATCAGCAGCAGGTCCAGGTGAAAGCCAGAGCCCTTCACCAGCTTCCTCTCGGGCTTGCTGACGATGAGACTGCCAGGGACAGAGCAGGGGGAGTTGGTGGTGGGACGTCTCCTTCCATCCCTGTCCCACCAGGCACCCCTCAACCCTCCCCTCCCACCCTATTATCCCCCCCAGGGTCCTCACGTTGTAATCTGCGTCTCGAGGAAGATGAGGATGAAGACCAGGAGGGCAGGCACCACAGAGGCGAACATCATCCAGATGGGGAAAGAGTTGTCCTTCCCCATGGGGTTGATAAACCAGCCCCGGGCAGATGAGTTGGTGACCTCCAGCCCTTTGGGGACGTTCAGTTTCTGGATGGGAGCAGAGATGAGGGGGTGAGGGGATGGGGACAAGCACCTAGGTCCATGTCCCCTTGTTGGGGGGGACACCCATTCCCATGCCCAGCCCTGCCCTCCTGCTGCTCCCGAACCTGCGTGTAGGTGTCCTGGATGAAGAAGTCAACCAGCGCCATGATGAAGATGGAAATGGGCACCCCGAAGTCCCCAATCAAGCGCCGGGCCTGTGGGGACACCATGACCACATTAAACACAACCCACCCACTCAAGGGGGTCCCCCCCCACCATGTCCCTGCCAGCAGCAAGCTCTAGCAAAGACCTCTGAAGGTCCATGCAAGGTCCATGCCCCTTCTGGGAAACTACACCCACCAAGCCCGGGGTTCACCCCCAGTGCTGCCCCCCAGGTCCAGTGGGGTGGGGGGGATGCCACTGTGCCCCCCCCCCAGTTCCTCACCACGCCAGGCAGGAAAGCGCTGTTCTTGAACTTGCGGAGGAAGAAGGCCAGGAAGAAGGTGCCGGCCATGAGGACGAGGGACAGCAGCGCCGTGTTGGGCTCCGGCACCTTGGGCTCAAAGGTGTCCTTCACGTTGTAATGTCGCTTCAGTGGGTGATCCTTGAAGATCTGGGGAGGGAAGGGGAGGAGGTCAGGGAGGATGGGACCACCCCCTGCACCCCTCCTGCCACGCTGGACCCCCATGGCACCATCCCGGCCAGTCCATGGGTGCAGGGTGACCGGTGAGGCTGGAGCTCGGCACACGGGGAGCAGGGGGGTATTTTGAGGCTTGTTTTTCTCCATGTTCCTTCAGAAATGGGGCCAGAGGAGGGACAGGGGGACACAGTGGGGACAGGTGAGTGTGGCCCCGCTGTGGACCATGGGTCACCCAGGGTGTTTGGAGCTGTGCTGAGCTTGTAGAGGGGTGCAACGGGGGCACCTCGGTGTGATGGGGGTCCAGGGTGTGATGGGGCACGTGTCCTGCCTGTCACCTCTCCAGCACCACAGATGTCCCTGTGGGCAACC
>NW_015091045.1:86562-95307 GCF_001431845.1 Calidris pugnax
TCCGTGCCCTCCGCCTCTTCGAAGGTCACCACCGCGTCGTCCGCGTCCAGCTGGAGGGACAGGAGAGGGTGTTAGGTGGGATGGGGGACAGGGACAAGGACAGGGATGGAGATGGGGACAGGGACACAGAGAGGGACAAGGGTGAGGATGGGGATGGAGATGAGGATGTGGCTGGAGATGATGGGGATGGGGATGAGACGGGGATGGGGATGGAGGTGAGGATGGGGACAGGGATGGAGATGAGGATGGGGACAGGGATGGAGATGAGGATGCGGCTGGAGATGATGGAGATGGGACAGGGATGGGGATGGAGATGGGGACAGGGATGGAGATGAGGGTGGGGATGAGGAGGAACCAAGAATGGGGACAGGATTGAGGACAGGGATGGTGACAAGGATGGAGACAGGGATGGGGGCTGGGATGAGTATGGGAATAAGGGCAGGGATGAGATTGGGAACAAGAATGGGAACAAGGATGGGGACAAGGATGGGGACAGGGACAGGGATGGTAAAAAGGATGGGGACAGGGATGGAGATGAGGATTGGGACCTGGAGGGGAAGAGGGATGGGGACAGGGATGGGAACAAGGATGGGGACGGGGATGGGGCTGGGATGGCTATGGAATAGGGGCAGGGAGGAGGCTGGGGACAGGGATGGGGATGGACAGAGGGATGAGCAGAGGGACAGGGACAGTACCACGGTGGCTTCCATCCCATGCCAGGGCTACGTACGCATTTGAGCTCAATGTCCCTGAAGATCCTGGGCAGCAGGAAGCGCCGCAGGGGCACGGTGAGGATGAGGACGAAGGGCAGCGCCAGCGAGGCCGGGGTGGACTTCACCACCCACAGCAGCGCGAGTACAATGATCTGGATGAAGGTGAACAGGTGCATCCTCCAAGTCTTCACCTGTGGGATGAGGAACCCAGAGGGGTCAAGGTTGTGGGTCCAGCACCGCGCACCCTTCCCGGGGTGCTGGGTGCTGGGGGGTGGCAGTACCAGTGGCCCAAAGAGCCCAACGAAGGTCAGCAATGAAGGAGGATGCTCTTTGGGGAGCCCCAAGCAGGCAGCACCATGGGGATGCCACAGCCCAGGACTCTCCCAAGCCCTCGGCCACCCAGCTGGGTGACACAGGGCTCACTCACCCGGGTGACGTAGGGCTCGTCGGGGTGGTATTTGGGTGGCATCAGCAAGAGCAGGATGCGGTCGAAGAGCTGGATGCCAAAGAGGGAGGTGACACCCATGTAGAGGAAGATGCCAAAGAGCACGGCCAACGGGATGTACTTCAGGATGGGCTCCATGAGGATGGAGACGCCTGCGGTGGAGAAGGAGAGGTCAGGGAGAGGAGTTGGGGGGCACCCAGCCCTCGCTGCTGGGGGTGGGGGGGCACCTCCCCAGCTCACCGATGAGCACGGCCACCAACAAGCCACTGATGCGCTGTTCCTTGACCTCCAAGATCTGGGACTTCTCGCCAGGAGAGGAGGTCTTGGTCATGACGGTGAGGGCGTTGGCGTGGGTGATGGTGCGGACGGTGGTGGCGCTGAGCCAGGGCATGCCGAAGAGGGCAGCCAGGCCCCCCATGGCCACGATCAGCAGCAGGTCCAGGTGAAAGCCAGAGCCCTTCACCAGCTTCCTCTCGGGCTTGCTGACGATGAGACTGCCAGGGACAGAGCAGGGGGAGTTGGTGGTGGGACGTCTCCTTCCATCCCTGTCCCACCAGGCACCCCTCAACCCTCCCCTCCCACCCTATTATCCCCCCCAGGGTCCTCACGTTGTAATCTGCGTCTCGAGGAAGATGAGGATGAAGACCAGGAGGGCAGGCACCACAGAGGCGAACATCATCCAGATGGGGAAAGAGTTGTCCTTCCCCATGGGGTTGATAAACCAGCCCCGGGCAGATGAGTTGGTGACCTCCAGCCCTTTGGGGACGTTCAGTTTCTGGATGGGAGCAGAGATGAGGGGGTGAGGGGATGGGGACAAGCACCTAGGTCCATGTCCCCTTGTTGGGGGGGACACCCATTCCCATGCCCAGCCCTGCCCTCCTGCTGCTCCCGAACCTGCGTGTAGGTGTCCTGGATGAAGAAGTCAACCAGCGCCATGATGAAGATGGAAATGGGCACCCCGAAGTCCCCAATCAAGCGCCGGGCCTGTGGGGACACCATGACCACATTAAACACAACCCACCCACTCAAGGGGGTCCCCCCCCACCATGTCCCTGCCAGCAGCAAGCTCTAGCAAAGACCTCTGAAGGTCCATGCAAGGTCCATGCCCCTTCTGGGAAACTACACCCACCAAGCCCGGGGTTCACCCCCAGTGCTGCCCCCCAGGTCCAGTGGGGTGGGGGGGATGCCACTGTGCCCCCCCCCCAGTTCCTCACCACGCCAGGCAGGAAAGCGCTGTTCTTGAACTTGCGGAGGAAGAAGGCCAGGAAGAAGGTGCCGGCCATGAGGACGAGGGACAGCAGCGCCGTGTTGGGCTCCGGCACCTTGGGCTCAAAGGTGTCCTTCACGTTGTAATGTCGCTTCAGTGGGTGATCCTTGAAGATCTGGGGAGGGAAGGGGAGGAGGTCAGGGAGGATGGGACCACCCCCTGCACCCCTCCTGCCACGCTGGACCCCCATGGCACCATCCCGGCCAGTCCATGGGTGCAGGGTGACCGGTGAGGCTGGAGCTCGGCACACGGGGAGCAGGGGGGTATTTTGAGGCTTGTTTTTCTCCATGTTCCTTCAGAAATGGGGCCAGAGGAGGGACAGGGGGACACAGTGGGGACAGGTGAGTGTGGCCCCGCTGTGGACCATGGGTCACCCAGGGTGTTTGGAGCTGTGCTGAGCTTGTAGAGGGGTGCAACGGGGGCACCTCGGTGTGATGGGGGTCCAGGGTGTGATGGGGCACGTGTCCTGCCTGTCACCTCTCCAGCACCACAGATGTCCCTGTGGGCACCCAGTGCGTGGGGTGACACCGTCCCATTGCTACTGGCCAGCCAGGAAGGGTCTGAGACAGAGGATGGGGGACAAAATTGGGGCTCTCTGAGCAGTTCCTGGGCAAGGACCACGTTTGCTGGAGCCCAGGTGGGACATCTGCCTGGGCTTCACCTCCCTGCCCCAAAATCCCCCCCGTGGAGAGAAGCACGAGCTGGGAAACACCTAGGAAGGGGGAGAAAATGCTGGGAGATGGGCTCCATCCCTCACCTGCATCCCTCCCACCATTTCTATGGAAACCCGGGTGAGTACCACAGTCCACAGCCCCCCCAGCACCCAACCCCTTCCCCTGCTGCGGGACCCCTCTGTCCCTCACCGTGACCAGCTTGGAGAAGGTCTCGTAGATGAAGATGAGGGAGATGAGGAAGGAGAAGATCTCCTGGGTGTAGCGGGACAGGTAGCGCACCAGGACGCTTCCCTCGCAGGCCACCACCACCAGCACCACCAGGATCAACCAGAAGCCAATCCAGACCCGGCCCACAATGTACTCCATGCCATTGGCTGTGCAGAACTGGGGAGACAGAGGGCACAGCCCTGTCAGCCCCATGGAGCCCCTGCCATGGGCAACCAGGTGGGCTGGATCCCGGGGTCCTGTGGTGGCCCTGCACCTCCTACCCAGGGGCTGGGAGGTGCTGGGATGGGGATAGTGGTACCCCGGTGGGGCAGGATCCTCGTGGGATCATCCAGCTGGCATTGCCCACGTGGTGTCACCCATGTGGTGTCAGCTATTTGGCATCACCCACACCGTGTCATGCACCTGGCATCACCCCTGTGCCAACCCAGATGGCTCTACCTGCGTGATATCACCCAACTGCCACCACCCCACATGGCATCCCCCATGTGACCAGTGTGTGGGGTGACACCATCCCATTGCTATTGGCCAACCAGGAAGGGTCTGAGACAGGGGATGGGGGACAAAATTGGGGCTCTCTGAGTAGTTCCTGGGCAAGGACCACGTTTGCTGGAGCCCAGGTGGGACATCTGCCTGGGCTTCACCTCCCTGCCCCAAAATTCCCCCCCGTGGAGAGAAGCACGAGCTGGGAAACACCTAGGGAGGGAGAGAAAATTCTGGGAGATGGGCTCCATCCCTCACCTGCATCCCTCCCACCGTTTCTATGGAAACCCAGGTGAGGACCACAATCCACAGCTCCCCCGACCCCCCGATCTTCCCACCATTTCTATGGAAACCCGGGTGAGTACCACAGTCCACAGCCCCCCCAGCACCCAACCCCTTCCCCTGCTGCGGGACCCCTCTGTCCCTCACCGTGACCAGCTTGGAGAAGGTCTCGTAGATGAAGATGAGGGAGATGAGGAAGGAGAAGATCTCCTGGGTGTAGCGGGACAGGTAGCGCACCAAGACGCTTCCCTCGCAGGCCACCACCACCAGCACCACCAGGATCAACCAGAAGCCAATCCAGACCCGGCCCACGATGTACTCCATGCCATTGGCTGTGCAGAACTGGGGAGACAGAGGGCACAGCCCTGTCAGCCCCATGGAGCCCCTGCCATGGGCAACCAGGTGGGCTGGATCCCGGGGTCCTGTGGTGGCCCTGCACCTCCTACCCAGGGGCTGGGAGGTGCTGGGACGGGGATAGTGGTACCCCGGTGGGGCAGGACCCTTGTGGGATCATCTGGCTGGCATTGCCCACGTGGTGTCACCCATGTGGTGTCAGCTATTTGGCATCACCCACATGGTGTCACCCATGTGGTGTCAGCTATTTGGCATCACCCACACGGTGTCATGCACCTGGCATCACCCCTGTGCCAACCCAGATGGCTTTACCTGCGTGATATCACCCAACTGCCACCACCCCACATGGCATCCCCCATGTGACATCCCTCAAGTGCCATCCCGCATGTGGCATCCCCCCCGTGCCACCCCCCTCATGACATCCCCTCATGGCATCCCCCCCCGTGCCGTCACCCCATGCCTCTGCCAGGCTGGTGGCCCCACGAGCCCACTGTGGGGACCACTGGCAGCAGGCGGGGGGCACCCAGGGGTGCAGGGGGGCACCCACCGAGTAGAAGGC
The DNA here is from genome assembly GCF_001431845.1 of Calidris pugnax. NCBI lineage: Eukaryota > Metazoa > Chordata > Aves > Charadriiformes > Scolopacidae > Calidris > Calidris pugnax. The sequence goes on from NW_015091045.1 coordinate 91,565, forward strand.
TTCCTCGAAGACGAGGAGGGGCCCCGAGAAGCCAACGACGAGCAGGGGCTGGGCGCTGAAGATGCTGAAGAGGACGCACTGCACACAGGTGGAGATGAGCAGCTCCGACACCCCCATCATGCCCTTGGTCTTCTCACCTGGGGGGGTCACAGGGACAGAGCTTGTGGGTGCCAGGGTGGGACACAGCGCCGTGTCCCCCCACCCCACACTCCTTGGAACCATGATAAAGGGATGCAATAACCCCCCCCCCAGGAGCATCCCCAGGGGATGGTCCTGCAGGTGGTGGCACCCCGCTCCCCCAGCCCCTTGCCCAGCTTGGGGGGGGAGCCAGAGGGCACAGCCCCGTCAGCCCCATGGAGCCCTTGCCATGGGCAACCAGGTGGGCTGGATCCCGGGGTCCTGTGGTGGCCCTGCACCTCTTACCCAGGGGCTGGGAGGTGCTGGGATGGGGATAGTGGTACCCCGGTGGGGCAGGATCCTCGTGGGATCATCCAGCTGGCATTGCCCACGTGGTGTCACCCATGTGGTGTCAGCTATTTGGCATCACCCACACCGTGTCATGCACCTGGCATCACCCCTGTGCCAACCCAGATGGCTTTACCTGCGTGATATCACCCAACTGCCACCACCCCACATGGCATCCCCCATGTGACATCCCTCAAGTGCCATCCCGCATGTGGCATCCCCCCCGTGCCACCCCCCTCATGACATCCCCTCATGGCATCCCCCCCCGTGCCGTCACCCCATGCCTCTGCCAGGCTGGTGGCCCCACGAGCCCACTGTGGGGACCACTGGCAGCAGGCGGGGGGCACCCAGGGGTGCAGGGGGGCACCCACCGAGTAGAAGGCTTCCTCGAAGACGAGGAGGGGCCCCGAGAAGCCAACGACGAGCAGGGGCTGGGCACTGAAGATGCTGAAGAGGACGCACTGCACGCAGGTGGAGATGAGCAGCTCCGACACCCCCATCATGCCCTTGGTCTTCTCACCTGGGGGGGTCACAGGGACAGAGCTTGTGGGTGCCAGGGTGGGACACAGAGCTGTGTCCTCCCACCCCCCACTCCTTGGAACCATGATAAAGGGATGCAATAACCCCCCCCCCAGGAGCATCCCCAGGGGATGGTCCTGCAGGTGGTGGCACCCCGCTCCCCCAGCCCCTTGCCCAGCTTGGGGGGGACATCCCTGTCCCCCAACATGTCCCCGGCCTGTCCCCCCCATTACTTAGCAAGCCTCCGAAGGTGACAGCAGGTGACAGCGCCGCGAAGTAGATGAAGATGACGGCGGCCAGGCACTGGGGGCTGAGGGCATCCTTGATGTCACTGAGATATTTGGGGTACCGGCGGCGGATGTCCCTCACCAGCCCCCCAAAAGGTCTCCCCGTCCTGCGCAGGGGGTCGTCATCTTCCGGCGCCGGCTCCCCCAGCCCTGGGGACACCAGAAGGTGGCCATGGGGGGACCCCACCTGCAAGGAGGGGGTCCCACCTGCCATGGGGATGGGGGAACCCAAGGGGGTGGTGGGGTGGTCCCCGCCGTACCCAGGTCTTTTAGGAAGCCCTCTCCCGGTGTCTTCTCGGGGGGCTGGTAGCGGCGGCGGAGCAGCTCGTGCTGCAGCGGCACCAGGCTGCGGAGGAGCTGCTCGTTGGGGGTCTCGGTGGGGGGCAGGACGATGCTGGCCTCCAGAAAGTCCTCCACCCCCCGCAGCAGGTCCTGGCGGCCCTCGGCCAGGTAGGCATCCCGGCGAAAGACCTGCAGGGTGGACCACGGGGCTGTCTCTGGCACCCACCAGGGGGGCATGGGGATGTGGGGGGCCATAGGGACACAGGGGTTTGGGGACAGGGGGCATGGGAGCACAGGGGCTTGAGGACATGGGGAACATAGGACCACAGGAGAATGGGGACATGTTTGCTTGGACTCATGGGGACAAGGGGACACATTACTTCAGGGACATGGGCACATGGGGACACAGGGACATGGGGACACAGGGGCATGGGGACATGGGGAACATAGGACCACAGGAGCATGGGGACGTGTTTGCTTGGACTCATGGGGACAAGGGGACATACTACCTATGGGGCATGGGCACATGGGGACACAAGGGCATGGGGACATGGGGACACAGGGGTGTTTGCTTGGACTTATGGGGACAAGGGGACATACTACCTATGGGGCATGGGCACATATGTTTGCTTGGACTCATGGGGACAAGGGGACACATTACTTCAGGGACATGGGCACATGGGGACACAGGGACATGGGGACACAGGGGGATGGGGACAGGGGGCATGGGAGCACACGGGCATGGGGACATGGGGAACATAGGACCACAGGAGAATGGGGACGTGTTTGCTTGGACTTATGGGGACAAGGGGACATACTACCTATGGGGCATGGGCACATGGGGACACAAGGGCATGGGGACATGGGGACACAGGGACACAGAAGTGTGGGGACAGGGATGTATATGGACATGGGGCCAGGGTGCATGTGGAGATGGGGACAGGGGTGCATGGGGACATGGAGACCTAAGGGGATGAGGACACAGGTGTGTGGGGACAAGGGGACACGGTGCCCTGGGGACACAGGGACAGGAGCACTGAGAGGGACGTGGCACAGGTGGATGAGCCCTATTAGAGGGTGCAGCCCCCAGGGCTGGGGACTTTGGGGTGCCCAGAGGGGCTGTCACCCAAGATGGCAGTGGTGGTGGAGGGCGAGCCGTACCCTCTCGGACATCATGGTGGCCACGGCGCGGCCGATCTCGTGGTAACTGATGTTGGGGCTGTCGGGGCCCAGGACCACGAAGAGGAAGCGGACGGGCAAGGGCACCTCAAGGACGGCGTCCAGTGTCACCGCGGCCTTCAGGCGCACGAAGGCCAGGGTGGGCTGCTCCAGGAAGGCTGCGCAGCCTGGGGGGAGGACGGGATGGGATGGGGGTCACGGGGGGGCCGGGCACAGGGACACAGGGCAGAGGGACGTGGGACACAGAAGAGATGGGGACTCAAGAGCATGGGGACATGGAGACATGGGGATACAGGAGCATGGAACCATGGGGACATGGAGACATGGGGACACAGAGACATGGGGACATGAGAGCATGGGGATATAGAGACATGGGGACATGAGAGCATGGGGGTATGGGGACATGGAGACATGGGGACACAGGAGCACGGGGACATGGAGACAGAAACATGGGGACATGAGAGCATGGGGATATGGAGACATGGGGACAAGGAGACACGGGGAAACGAGAGCATGGGGACATGGGGACATGGGGACATGGAGACACAGGGACACGAGAGCATGGGGACATGAAAACATGGTGCCATGAGGACATTGGGATATGGAGACAAGAGGACAAAAGGGCAGAGTTATTTGGTGACAAGATGACACAGAGGCATGGGGACATGGGGGGACAAAGGGAATGGGACACACAAAGAGGACGGGGAGGCACAGGGATACACGACCATGGGGGTACAGGGACATGGGGACACAGGGACAGGAGGGCATGGGGGCACAGGGCTGCAGGGGACAGAGGGGACACGGGGGAGTGGAGAATGGGGACGTGAGGAGGAGGGAGAGGGGGACAGGGGACCCAGAGAGCAGCGCTGAGCGGCAGCAGGCGGCGGCAGCGGCGAGAGCTGAGGAGGGGGAGAGTCAAAAAAAGGTGCAAGAGAAGCGGCGAGTGAGCGAGCAGGCGGACACCGAAGCTCCCGCTGCACACCCCGGCCCCACACTCACCCCCCAGCCCCA
>NW_015091045.1:95392-97188 GCF_001431845.1 Calidris pugnax
CCCCCGGTGCCCCCCTGCTCCCCACTCGCCTGCTCGGTCCCTGCCAGCCTGCGCATCTCCATGGGCTGTTGCTCCCGCAGCAGCGGCTGCTCCGTCTCTCCCCGGCCAGTGCCCGAGCGCTGCAGCTGCGCCGGCAGCAGGGTCCCCATCGACTGGTCCTTGCTGGGGTGTCTAGAACAACCAGGGGGGGGACACGGTGTCAGATGGGCCAGCACCACTGACCCCCCCTCAAAACCCCATAAAACCAGCCCCAGCCCCAGGGATGCACGGGAACCCCCAAACTTGGCTATTTTTAGGGCTTTTCCACCCCATGCCAGGCTCCAGTGGGGCTGGATCGCTGGGGCTGGATCCAGCCTGGATATTGGGGTGTCCCCCCCACCCCATGGGGCTGTCGGCCCCCATCTTACTTGTGCTGGAGCAGCAGCGTCCTCAGGATGTCATCCCGGTCCTGAGCCTTGATCTGCCCCTCGTAGATCATCTGGTCGATGAGGACGTGGGCGATGGCTGCCAACGAGTTGGCCTCCACGTCGAGGAGCACGGCGCCTGTGGGGACATCACCGTCACCGACCGGCCAGCGCGGGGTCCCCGCTGCCCTCCCAGCCCCTGCCGGTGTCCCCCACCTTTGGCCAAAGCCCGACGGATCTCCAGGAGGCTGCGGTAGGTCAGGAAGGAGAGATGGGGCTGGCCCCAGTGCCCGGCTTCCTTGAAGTCCTCCTCCAGCTTGAGCCAGTGGCTGGCCTCCATCCAGCACAGCTCCTTCGTGGTGTCCATGACCAGCTCGTGCAGCTCCACGTAGCCCTGCAGATGGAACCAGGGGGGTGTCAGGGTCCCCCTTGCCACACCAGAGACCCCCAGGAGCCCCAGAGGTGCAGCTGACCGTGCCAGTGTGCCCCCCTACCCTGGTGTCCCCAGGGGCTGGCATGGGGTTGGTCCCCAGGTGGCCACAGTCTGTCCACGCCTGGGAATGGGGAGGGAATGGAGGTCCCCGGGGCAGCACCCACCTCATGGGTGTCCCGCTGGGACACGGGCTTCCTGCTCCCTCCCGCCTCCAGGTCCACATCGGTCACCGACGGAGCTGTGAGAGGAGCCACTGCCACGTTAGCTGGTCCCTGCCCAGACCCCCCCCCCGGGTCTGTTGAAGGTGTCTCCCCCACCATCCCCATCCCAGACCTGGTTGGGGTTCCCTGGATGTGTCCCCTGCTCCACCACCACCGTCCCAGACCCAGTTGGGGTTTTCTGGATGTGTCCCCTGCTCCACCACCCCTGTCCCAGATCCAGTTGGGGTTCCCTGGATGTGTCCCCTGCTCCACCACCTCCATCCCAGATCCAGTTGGGGTTCCCTGGATGTGTCCCCTGCTCCACCACCCTCATCCCAGACCTGGTTGGGGTTCCTTGGATGTGTCCCCCACACATTGCCCCATCCCAGACCTGGCTGGGGTTCCCTGGATGTGCCCCCTGCTCCACCACCCTCATCCCAGACCTGGTTGGGGTTCCCTGGATGTGTCCCCTGCTCCACCACCCCCATCCCAGACCCAACTGGGACTCGCTGGACATGTCCCCCACCCATTGCCCCATCCCAGGGTGGTTTGCTGGATGTGTCCCCTATCCCCACCTCTCTAACCCCCACCCCTAAACCCAGTTGGGCTTTGCTGGACGTGTCCCTCCATCCCACCCCCACCCTGACGGTGCCCACCTCCAGCCCCATCACATCCTCCAGCCCACCCACCTCCCGGAGCAAGGGTGACACCCTGGGGACATCACCAGTGCAGGGCTCACGGCCACACTCTGCCCCCACC
>NW_015091045.1:97469-101243 GCF_001431845.1 Calidris pugnax
CTTTGGCTCCGGGTGTCCCCGACGGCGTTGGCCGTGGCACGTGGGCATGAGGTTGTCCTCCTCCGGGCCCGCTGCCGCCGCCACCGAGCCGCCCGGCGCCAGCCAGCGTTCAGCCCCAAGTGGTTCTTGTCCTCACCCCAAACAAAGGCTTTATTTATCCTCAATCAGCGGGCGATTACGGGCCAAGTGGCAGCGGTCACCCCGCCGAGCGTGCCCTGACGCCCGGGTGACGGTCACACACACACTCCCACCTCACCCCCCATCCCTCCCCGTAGGGAACAGGGGTGGCAAAGCAAGGTGGCACAACGGGAAGCGGGGGGAAATGCTGGGGGGGCTGGGCTTTGTGCCCCCCCCACCATCACCATCACCACCACCAAAGGGTCACTCACGCTGCCCACCGCCACGGCCGCTCGCCTGTCCCGGGGGGGCCCCGGCCGCGCGCCTCCTCCCGTCCAGGTCATAGCATCCCCGGCGGCTGGGCAAATACTGGCTGCAAAACACACACCGCCGGGACGGGGGGGTCAACACCGGGCACCCATGGGTGCCAGCAGCCTCCCCTTGCCGATGCTGGGCAGCGGGGGTGGCAGGGGGGGTCAGCATCCAGCTCCCTCTCCGATTTTGGGGGACTCACCGCAGGGGGGTCAGCTCCTCGGCTCTGGCCCTCCACGCGTGCAAGGGGGACCCGGTGCCAGCGCCGGCCCCTGCGCAGAACAGGCGGCAGCGTTACCCCCCCCCGACCTGTGTCACCCCCCAATGGGCACCCCAGGGTCTGGGGCCGGGAGCCAGCACAGCTCAAGCACCCCCTTGGGGGTGGCAGCTCCAAATCAAGGAAGCTTAGGGCAAGGGGGTGCTTTGGGGCACCCAGACCCCCCCCCAGATCCACCCTCACCTCCCTCCCCAGGGGGATTTTGGTCATGGCCTCAAGGACCCCAGGTGTCCCCAGGCTGAGGTGGCACCTCAGCAGTTTCAGGGCTTTGGCAAAGGTTGGATTTCGGGGTCCCATCCCTGCCTGACCCGGGCTCCAAGCGAGCCCCGCTGCCCGTGCAATGCTGGCACCCGTGCAACGCTGGTGCCCGTGCAACGCCAGCACCCGTGCAACACGTCTGTGCAACGCTGGTGCCCGTGCAATGCATCTATGCAACGCTGGTGCCCATGCAACTGTGGTGCCCATGCAACGCTGGTGCCCATGCAACACTAGCACTCACGCAACGCGTCTGTGCGACGCTGGTGCCCGTGCAACACACCTGTGCCATGCTGGCACCCGCACAATGTGGTGCCAATGCAATATGGTTGCTGTCACCCATGCAGCCCTGGTGCCCATGCAACGCTGGTGCCCGTGCAACGCTGGTGCTCGTGAAATGCTGGCACCTACACAACGCCAGCACCCATGCAATGCTGGTGCCCGTGCAACACGCCTGTGCAAAGCTGGCACCCATGCAATTCTGCTGCCCATGTAACATGCCTGTGCCACGTTGGTGCCCACGAAACTCTGGTGCTCATGCAACATGCCACCTTGAACCATTCTTGCCCCTGCAACGCTGGCACCCACCCAGTGCCAGTTCCTGTGCGACCCCCTGCAACGCTGGCACCCACCCGGTGCCAGTTCCTGTGCGACGCCGGTGCCATCACCCGTGCAACACAACGCTGTCACCCGTGCAATGCTGTCACCCGTGCCATGCCATCACCTCTGCAACGCTGGCGCCCGTACGATGCTGGTGCCCATGCAATGCCATCCCCCCCATGCCATGCTGGTGCCACCCCCCCTTCCCAGCACCCAAGGGAGCCACTCACTGCTCATCTCGCCAAGGGATAGGTGGGAGCCTTTTATGCCGGGGTCTTCGTAGCCTTCGGGGTCGAGGCTCCTCCTCATCCTCTCCTCGTAGGCCTCCTGCGGGACAGAGAGAAGGGGGTTCAGGAGGGGAGCAGCACCCCCAGCACTTTGTGGGGGCCGTGCCGGGGGTGGGAGCCGTGCCGGGGCGCAGCGGCAGAACCGGGGGGGGGGCTCAGGGCCGGGGGTCCCTACCTGGGGCCCCCGCCGCTGCCTCGCTGCGTCCCGGCAATCAGCCCGGCGGCACCATAACCCAGCGCTCTGCGGGCGCGGGGAGAGCAAGGGGGGGAGGAAAAAGGGAGAGAAAATAAGTTAGGAGAGGCCTGGGCAGCACTCAGTGTCCCCCCCCCGGGACATGGGGTCTGTCTCCCGGGATGGGGCTGGATGCCAGGGCCGTTCCCGCAGCCCTCGGGGGCCGGGAGGTTGCGGGGCCGGGGGGGTCCCCAGGGATGTGGTGCCCTGCCCTCCCGCCCTCGGGGATGGGAACCCACGTCAGGCGACGGCAGAGCTTCCCACCAGGGAGGTGGCATCCCGCCCCGGCCCACCCGTGCCCACGCACGCCCGGCTGGTCCCGCCGTGTCCTGCGCCTGGACACCCGGGGGTCAGGTCCCCTCTGGGACATGGGCTGGGTCCCACAAGACCTTTTGCGTGTGGGTGGGGTCCTGTATAGACCCACAGAGAGGAGCTGGGGGTCCCATATAGCCCCATGGACATAGGTGAGGTCCCATATAGACCCCCAGTAGGGGTTTGGGTCCCATATAGACCCACGGACATAAGTGAGATCCCCTATAGACCCACAGACAGGAGCTGGGGTCCCATATAGACCCACAGAGATAGGTGGGGTCCCCTATAGACCCACAGACAGGAGCTGGAGTCCCATATAGACCCCCAATAGGGGCTGGGATCCCCTGTAGACCCACAGACAGGAGTTGGGGTCCCCTATAGACCCCCAGTAAGGGCTCGGGTCCCATATAGACCCATAGACATAGGTGGGGTCCCCTATAGACCTACAGACAGGAGTTGGGGTCCCCTATAGACCCCCAGTAAGGGCTCGGGTCCCATATAGACCCATAGACATAGGTGGGGTCCCCTATAGACCTACAGACAGGAGTTGGGGTCCCCTATAGACCCCCAGTAAGGGCTCGGGTCCCATATAGACCCATAGACATAGGTGGGGTCCCCTATAGACCTACAGACAGGAGTTGGGGTCCCCTATAGACCCCCAGTAAGGGCTCGGGTCCCATATAGACCCATAGACATAGGTGGGGTCCCCTATAGACCTACAGACAGGAGTTGGGGTCCCCTATAGACCCCCAGTAAGGGCTCGGGTCCCATATAGACCCATAGACATAGGTGGGGTCCCCTATAGACCTACAGACAGGAGTTGGGGTCCCCTATAGACCCCCAGTAAGGGCTCGGGTCCCATATAGACCCATAGACATAGGTGGGGTCCCCTATAGACCTACAGACAGGAGTTGGGGTCCCCTATAGACCCCCAGTAAGGGCTCGGGTCCCATATAGACCCATAGACATAGGTGGGGTCCCCTATAGACCTACAGACAGGAGTTGGGGTCCCCTATAGACCCCCAGTAAGGGCTCGGGTCCCATATAGACCCATAGACATAGGTGGGGTCCCCTATAGACCTACAGACAGGAGTTGGGGTCCCCTATAGACCCCCAGTAAGGGCTTGGGTCCCATATAGACCCACAGACGTAGGTGAGATCCCATATAGACCCACAGAGAGGAGCTGGGGTCCCACCCTGCAGCACCCTGCCCCCCCGGCAAGCCCCCCCAGCCCCCTGGCAGAGCGCTGGGGTGAAAAGGGGGAAACTGAGGCACGGGGGGGCTCACGGGGACCTCCCGAAGCGGGATGGAATGAGCACCCTGCAGCAACCCAGAGTGGGCAGCGGGGGGGGGGCACCCTGCTGCCCCCCCCGCCATGAGC
>NW_015091045.1:101555-102958 GCF_001431845.1 Calidris pugnax
GGCCGGGGTGAGGGGCTGGGGGAACCGACGGGCACCGGGCACCCCGCGCCCGGACCTGCCGAGCCCATCCTTGTGCCACCTTGCACCGTATAGAGCCCATACGTCCTGCACCCTGTGTGCAATATAGAGCCCACGGCTCCAACCCCAGACACCCCATGGGCACAGTATAGAGCCCCTTCCCCCTATAGCATCCACCCACGGGCACAGTATAGAGCCCCTTCCCCCCTATAGCATCCACCCACAGGCACAGTATAGAGCCCCTTCCCCCTATAGCATCCACCCACAGGCACAGTATAGAGCCCCTTCCCCCTATACCATCCACCCACGGGCACAGTATAGAGCCCCTTCCCCCTATACCAACCACTCACAGGCACAATATAGAGCCCATTCCTCCTATACCATCCACCCCACGGGCACTGTATAGAGCCCCTTCCCCCCATACCATCCACCTCCCGTGCACAGTATAGAGCCCCTTCCCCCTATACCATCCACCCCACGGGCACAGCACAGAGCCTGTACCTCCTATATCATGTGCATGGTATGGAGTCCATACCTCCCACACCACACACCACCTGTACATGGTATAGAGCCCGTATCTCTGACACTAACGTGCTCAGTATGGAGCCCATACCTCCCCCAGCACGCGGCTAGCATGACTCAGGACTGGACTCGTGCCTCCTACGCCATAGATCCAGCACGGCTCAGTATGGAGCCCATACCTCCCCAACCACACATCGCACACCCTCAGCGTGGAGCCCACAGCTCCCACACCATCCACGCAGCGTGGCTCGGTGCAGGACCTCCCTCCCACAGCAGGTACTTAGTATGGATTCCATACATCCTCTGCCATCCACACGGTGCTGCTGGGCTCCCTCCTGCAGTAGCAACCAGCCTGGCTCCATATGGATTCTATACATCCCACACCATCCATGCAGCATGGCTGGGATCCCTCATGCAGCAGGTACCCAACGTGGATCAGTATGGATTCCATACATCCTATGCCATCCATGCAGCATGGCTGGGATCTCTCATGCAGCAGGTACCCAACGTGGATCAGTATGGATTCCATACATCCCATGCCATCCATGCAGCGTGGCTGGGATCCCTCATGCAGCAGGTACCCAAGGTGGATCAGTATGGATTCCATACATCCCATGCCATCCACACAGCGCAGCTGGGCTCCCTCCTGCAGTGGGTACCAGCCTGGCTCCGTATGGAGCCCATACATCCCACACCACCCATGCACTGTGGCTGGGATCCCTCACACAGCAGGTACCATGGTGGCTCCATATGGATTCCATACATCCCCCACTACCCACATGGGTGGCTCAGCCCCCCCCTGCAGCGGGTACCACCATGGCTCAGCATGGACCCCATACCCCCCCTTGCCCACAGCATCTCCC
>NW_015091045.1:102968-104080 GCF_001431845.1 Calidris pugnax
GGAGGTTCCCCCCCCCGGGGGGAGGAGGGGAGAGGAGATGGGGATGTGGCCGGGGTTCCCTCTGTCCCCAGGGTTCCCTCTGTCCCCAAGGATCACCCACCCCGGGGTGCCCACAGAGAGGTGGCGGGACGGGCACGGCTGCTTCGGTGCACAGTGACCGTGCACACACGTGAGTGCACACCTGTCTGCACGCTTACTTGTGCATGCGGGTGTGCAAGCACGGGTGTGTGCATGCAGCCACATGCATTCCTGCGTGTGCGTGTCTGCACGGATGTGCGTGCTCAAGTGTGCACGTGTGTATGTGCAGGCATGCAAACGTGCATGCACGTGTATACACACGCGTGTGCACGCACATGCGTGTCTCTACACTTACAATGCCTTTGAAGGGCTCCCGCCCCCCAGCCCCAAATCCCAGGGTGTGGGGAAGAGAGAAAGGAGGAGGGGGAGGCTGGGCAACCTTTGCACACACGTGCACACGCGTGCACACACAGACACACACAGACACACGCAGACACACACGGTCACCCCAGTGCTCGGGGACACCCACAGGTGCCTCCTGCTGCTGGGACATCGCTCCTGCCCCAGCCCATGGGGTCGGGATGGCTTTGCCCCCATTTTGGGGGGACCATCCGGGCGGGGGGCTGGGGGTTGCTGGCCTGCCCCACGCTTTTGGGGACCCGGTGGGACCCACGGCGGGGCCTGGAGGTGCGATAGCTGCGGGCTGGGTGCTCCGATAACGGCCCCCAGCGTTATCTGGGTGCTGCCAAGGGCTCCCCTCCCTGCAGCAGCCCGAAGGATTTTGGGGGTCCCTCTCCGTCACCCCCCCCTCAGGGCACCCCGCTGCCCCCTGGCTGGGTGCTGTGGGCTGGGACCCCTTTGGAGGGGGCAGAGGAGGACGTGGGGCAGCCTGGGGTCACAGAAAGGGGGGGGACACGTCCCCATGGGTTGTGGCTGGGAGGGGGGGTGTTACCTCTCTGCTCAGGGTGGCTCTGATTTATCGGGGTGCTGCAGGGGGAGATGTGGGTGCCCCTGGTGCTCCTCCCCCCCATGATTTCCCTGCCACATCGATAGGGAAACTGAGGCACAGCCCAAAAGTGGGGTGCTGGAATCAT
>NW_015091045.1:105509-112003 GCF_001431845.1 Calidris pugnax
ACGGAGGTTTGGGGTCACCATGCTAGGGACCCCGAGGTCCTGCCTTTGGGGTCTAGGGGACCCCAGGGCTTCTTGACGTGGCATGGGGCACATCCAGACCCCACTCTCACGACATGGGGACCCCCGGGGCTCCCCACCATGGCGTAGAGCACCTCCAGATCTCACTGTTGGGAGATGGAGACCCTCCACGGCTTATTGTCATCTCACGGGGCACCTCCAGACCCCGTTGTCGTGACATGGGGACCCCCAGAGCTCCTCCCCGTAGCACAGGGCTCCTCTAGACCCTGCTGTCATGACATGGCCCCCCCCCAGGTCTCCTCACCATCACATGGGGCACCTCCTGACCCTGCTGTCATGACATGGAGACCCACCGGGGCTCCTTGTCGTGCCATGGGGCACCTCCAGACTCTACAGTCATGACATTTGGACCCCCTGGAGCTCCTTGCCATGGCACAGGGCACCTCCAGACCCCTCATCCTGCCACCAGGATGTCTCCAGCGGAGACCCACCTGGGCTCCTTGTTGTGTCACGGGGCACCTCCAGACTCTACTGTCGTGACCTTTGGACCCCCTGGAGCTCCTTATCATGGCACAGGGCACCTCCAGACCCCTCATCCTGCCACCAGGATGTCTCCAGACCACACCACCATGCCATGGGGCACCTCCAGACTCTACTGTCATGACCTTTGGACACCCTGGGGCTCCTTGCCATGGCACAGGGCACCTCCAGACCCCTCATCCTGCCACCAGGATGTCTCCAGACCTCACTGTTGTGCCACGGGGCACCTCCATCCCCCATTGCCATGACGAGGTGCCCTCCAGCTGCCCTCATGGGGATCCCCAGTCTCACCCTCCCCACATGCGGCCGTGACCCACAGACGGGGTGGTGTGTCCCCCCTCCCCGTGCAGACACCTGCCCCGTCCCCAGCTGTCCTGCCGGGCTGGGTGGATTTTGTGTCTTCGGCATCTCTCTCGGCTGAGCACGAGCAGCCCGGGCGGAAGGGGAAGCCATCACCGCCCGCGCACGGCCGGGGAGGAAGGGGGCCTTTGTTCGCCCTTCCTGGCCACTTGCACGGTGGGGGAGCGGCGGCCGCCCCGGCGGGGTCCCCGGGGACGTGGGGACACATGGGGTCAGCGAGCCACAGCCCGTGGTTCAGCCCGACGCCCTCTTCCCGCTGCCGGCCTCGAGAGCCAACCTCTGCAAAAACCATTTCTTGCCGAAAGCTGACGTGTGCTGGATGCGGGGTGTTTGGGTGTCCCCACCCCTCCCCTCCCCACCCGTGACACCCACGTCCCCACCAGGTTCTCGGTGAAGACCCTGCTGGAGAAATACACGGCGGAGCCCATCGACGACTCCTCCGAGGAGTTCGTTAACTTCGCTGCCATCCTCGAGCAGATCCTCAGCCACCGCTTTAAAGGTAACCATGGCCCATGAGGCACCCAAAGAGCTCCTGGCACGTCCCTGTCCCCGTCCCCATCCCTCTCCCTGTCCCTGTCCCCATCCCTCTCCATGTCCTCATCATGGTGGATGGGGATGCACACGTGTGCTGGCACCAGGGAGTGTGTCCGGGCTCTGGTGTGGGGCTTTCTGGGCCAATGGGGCTTGTTGGCCATGGGGAGCCCCCCCACCGCAGCCCCTCGGTCCCCGCAGGCCCCGTCAGCTGGTTCAGCTCGGATGGGCAGCGTGGGTTTTGGGACTACATCCGCCTGGCCTGCAGCAAGGTCCCCAACAACTGCGTCAGCAGCATCGAGAACATGGAGAACATCAGCACCTCCAGGGCCAAGGTCAGGAAGGTGCCACCCCCTGCCCTGTCCCTGTCCCCATTCCCATCCCTATTCCATCTCTGGCTCCATCCCTTCCATGGCTCCATCCCTGTCCCTATCCCCATGCCCAGTCCTGGACCTGTTTCCATACATAACCTGTCCCTGGCATGGGGACCCATCCCCATCCTCATCCCAATCCATCTCTGTCCCATCTCACCTCATTCCCAACCCTATTTCCCATCCCCATCCACAATCCCATCCCATCCCTATCCTCATCCTCTCCCCAACCCCATCTCCTTCCATCGCCATCCCAACGCCATCCCAACGTCATCCCAATGCCATCCAAACACCATTCCAACACCAACCAAACACCATCTTCATCCCCATTGCATCCCCATTCCCATTCCATCCCCATCCCAACACCATCCTCACCCCCATTCCCATTCCATCGCCATCCCAATGCCATCCTCATCCCCATTCCCATTCCACCCCCATCCCAATGCCATCCTCACCCCCATTCCCATTCCATCGCCATCCCAATGCCATCCTCATCCCCATTCCCATTCCATCCCCATCCCAACACCATCCTCACCCCCATTCCCATTCCATCCCCATCCCAATGCCATCCTCACCCCCATTCCCATTCCATCCCCATCCCAACACCATCCTCACCCCCATTCCCATTCCATCCCCATCCCAACACCATCCTCACCCCATTCCATCCCCATTCCCATCCTTCTCTATCCCATCCCATCCCATCCCCATTCCCATCCTGGTTCCCATCCCCTCTGCTCTGCCCTCCTGTAGCCCCATCTCACCCCAGTGGGCCCCATGGAATCACTGGGGTGAAAGAGGAGCTGCGGGTCCCTGTGGGGTGGGTACCAGGGACAAAACCAGCTCCTGGGTGGGGACCACCCACCTGCTGGAGCCCGAGCCCCGGGGGCAGGGGAGAGCGTGGTGGGGGAGCAGCAGAAGGTGGCCCCCATCCTCAGGGCTACCCCCGGGCCTTGCAGGGCCGGGCTTGGATCCGGGTGGCGCTGATGGAGAAGCGCATGTCCGAGTACATCTCCACGGCCCTGCGGGACACGCGGACCACCAGGTGAGCAGCCTGCTGGCCACCAGCCATGGCCACCGGCATGCCTGTGTCGTGCCAGGAGGGCTAAGGGTCGGCAGGGTGGGCACTGCGGGGGGTGAGGGGGGGGCTCTGGGTGCCGGGGGGCACGGCTGCAGCCACATCTTTCCCCCCAGGCGGTTTTATGACGACGGGGCCATCATGCTGCGGGAGGAGTCCACAGTGCTCATGGGGATGCTCATCGGGCTCAGCGCCATCGACTTCAGGTAGGGGGGTGGGTGGCACGGTGGGATGTGGGCACCACGGTGGGATGGTTCCCCCCCACTGTCCCCCTCTCTGGGGCTCCCCTGACCCTCTGCTCCTTCCTCCACCGCTCAGCTTCTGCCTGAAGGGCGAGGTGATGGACGGTAAAACGCCCGTGGTCATCGACTACACGCCCTACCTGAAGTTCACGCAGAGGTAAGAGCCGGGGTGCCCTCCCTGGGGGGGTGGGGACCCCACTGTCTCTCCCCCAGCACCCCGCTGGGGCTCGGCCGGGCTCCCCCCATGCATGTCGTCCCTGCTGAGCCCCCATTTCTCCCCCCTCTCCCCCCCAGCTACGACTACCTGAGCGAGGATGAGGAGCGGGGCAGCGTGGAGAGCAGCACGAGCGAGGACAGCTCTCCCGAGCACCCCTACCTGCCCCTGGTCACTGACGAGGACAGCTGGTACAGCAAGTGGCGCAAGATGGAGCAGAAATTTCGCATCGTTTATGCCCAAAAGGTACCAGGAGCCGGGATGGGGCCAGCGGGTCCCCATTTCCCTCCCCACCCCCCCAAGGATGGTCCAGCTTGGAGCATCCTCCCGCTGCATCCCTGCGCCCACAGCCTGGTGGTACCCACAGCCCATCGTGGGGCTGCTGCGGTGACCCAGCCCTCTTCTTGTCACTCTGGGTGGCTCTGGGGACACGGGGTGGGGGATCTGGTGGGGACAGTGGGGCGCTGCTGATGGTGGGCTCGCCCAGGGGTACCTGGAGGAGCTGGTGCGGCTGCGGGAGTCGCAGCTGAAGGACCTGGAGGCGGAGAACAAGCGGCTGAAGCTGCGCCTGGAGGAGGTGATGGTGCAGAACCAGCTGGAGAAGAGGGAGCTGGAGGGCGTCATCCTGGAGCTGCAGGAGCAGCTGTGAGTGGGGACCAGGCCTGGCATGATGGGTGGGGGGTCCCTGGGTGTCCCATGGGCTCTGGGTGGGTGGGGGGTCCCCAGTGCCCCACTGACCCTGAGGGGCAGGGTGAGTGGTGGTCCCTGGCACCCCATATGCCCTGTGTGGGGTGTTCCCAGTGCCTGGGTGCCCCATATGTCCTGTGGGACATGGTGGGTCTCCAACGTCCCCTGTGCCCCATGGGATGTGACAGGTGGCAGGTCCCTGGTACCCAGATGCCTCAGATGTGCTGGAGGACATGGTGGGTCCCTGCTGTCCCATATGTCCTGTGGGATGTGGAGGGTCCCCAGTGTCCCATATGTGTGGTGGGACATGGTGGGCCACTGGTGCCCCATATGTCCTGTAGGACGTGGAAGGTCCCCAGTGTCCCATATGTCCTGTGGGACATGGAGCATGCCCAGTGTCCTATATGTCCCATGGGACATGGAGTGTCCCCAGTGTACTATATGGCCCAAGGGACGTGGTGGGTCCCTGGAGTCCTGTATGCCCTATGGGACATAGTGGGTCCCCAGTGGCCCATATGCCCAGAGGGATGTGGCAGATCACTGATGCCCCATAGGTCCTATGGGACGTGGAGGGTCCCCAGTGTCCCAGACGCTCAGGGGGACATGGTAGGTCCCTGATGCCCCATATGTCCTATGGGACATGGAGGGTCCTTGGTGTCCATACGTCCTGTGGGACATGGAGGGTCCCCAGTGTCCCAGATGCCCAAGAGGACGTGGTGGGTCCCTGATGCCCCATATGTCCTATGGGACATGGAGGGTCCTCAGTGTCCCATATGCCCAGGGGGATGTGGTAGGTCCCTGACGCCCCATATGTCCTATGGGATATGGTGGGTCCTTGGTGTCCATACATCCTGTGGGAGTGGAGGGTCCCCAGCACCCCATATGCCCAGGGGGACGTGGTGGGTCTCTGATGCCCCATATGCCCCATGGGCCGCATTGCCCAGCAGATCCCCGGCACTCGAGGTTGTGCCAGGGGCTGAGCACCCCCCCTTTGCCACAGGACGGGGCTGATCCCCTGCGAGAACCCGCAGCTGACCCAGCTCTCCAAGGAGATGGTGACACCCCTGGTGAACCAGTGGCCCTCGCTGGGGACCCTCAACGGCAACGAGAGCGGCTCGGACGGCAAGCTCTACAGGAGGTAACCCCCCTGGCGGGGGCAGAACTGCCTCGACCTGTGCCCAGCGCCCCTATCCCGCCCCGGGGGGGTCTGCCCCGGGCAGGGGACGGGGGGAGAAGGGGCTGTCCCGACCCCAGGGGGGGCTCAGCGCCGTCCCTCCGCAGGCACAGCTTCGTGAGCACCGACCAGCTCTCGGCCGAGAACAGCCTCAGCTCCGACTCCCAGCGCCTGGGCGAGGGCAAGCGCGAAGGCGAGCCCTGGGGGCCCTTGGGTAAGACCCCCCCCCCACCATAGGGTGTTCCATGGGGCTCACCATGTCCCTTAACACACACCCAGGCATCTAGACCCCCCAGCAGCCCCCTCCTCATACTTGGGATGCTGTGAAGGACACCCAGGTCTCTCCCAGAGAGGTGGTCCCCATCCCCATCCCGTCCCCCCCGGTGGCAGGGTTGGGGTGCGAGGCTGCAGACCCCCCCCCAAGTGACACCCCCCACTCTGTGCCCACAGGGAAGGACCCCACGCCCTCCATGCTGGGGCTCTGCGGCTCCCTGGCCTCCTTGCCCAGCTGCAAGTCCCTGGCCAGCCTCAAGTCCAACGAGTGCCTGGTGAGCGACAGCACGGAAGCCAGCCCGACCCGCAGCCCCAGCTGAGACCCCCGGCCCCCTCGTCGCCCCCCGGCCCGGCCACCCGGCCCAGCGTCACGGCGGAGGACTGACCTCATGTAACACCCCCCCTCCCCAAATTCCCCAACCCTTGCTGCCCCAGGACCGACGAGGGACTCGCCGAACCCACCGGGGAGGCCAGGGATGGGTGTCCCCTCTCACCCCCCCCCGGCTGTGCCTCGGACCCCCAGCCCGCTCCCTGGCTGGAGACATGGACCTGTTGGGATGGGTGGGGGATGTTGACCTGGGACCCCTGCGAGCTGGGGATGGGGGGGGAGATGAACTGTGCCATGGGGGGGACGCTGTTGGGGGGTGAAGGAAGGGGTCAGGGCCAAACCCCCCCCCGGGGTGAGGGTCCAGGCACAGCCCTGGTGTCTGTCCCACTCAGCCCACGGGCACCGCTCTTCCCTGGGGGGCTCACCTGGGCTTTGCCTGCCCCCAGCCCCCCTGTGCTGCAGGGGGGCTGGCCTGTCCCCCCCCCCTCGCAGCAGCATCCCCATGATAGGGATAAGCAACCCCCCCCACACCTCCCTCTTTCCATCCTTCTCTGGGTTTTGGGTTGTTTTGGGTGTTTTTTTCGGTTTTTAATTCAGCCCCATCTGCCTTGTTGGAGCAAAAGGAATCAATAAAATCAGCAAGTCGAGCTGGCCTCCGTGAGCCCCCCCCCCCCCCCCCCC
>NW_015091045.1:112013-119177 GCF_001431845.1 Calidris pugnax
CCCCTCCCCACCAGGCAGGAGAGAGAAAAAGGGGTGAAAAGACCCCTTGTGCCCCCACTCATGAAACCCTGTCCCAGGCAGGGATGCTGGGGGGGGAGGGAGGGGGTGTCTAATGAGCCTCCTCCAACCCCCCCAAGATCACCAGGGCAGGGAGAGCACCCTGGGGACACAGCAGGTCACCCAAGGATGGGGCACCCCCTGCCCCATCCACAGGGGGTGGCTGCTGGGGGCAACAGGGGGGTCCTGGGGTCTGTCACCCCCAGTAAAACCCCAGCAAGGACCTGGTGGGCACCCAGGTGCCCATGCAGCAAGGACACAGCTGTCCCCTGTGGGGATGTCCTCCACAGCTCCCGCACGCAGGGAGAAGGGCATCCTTGCCCGAAGAGACAAACAATATTTTTTCTTTTATTTATAAGAAAATAAGAGAAATGTCCCCCTGGAGTCCCGGAGTGAGCTGGGGCAGTGCCCACACTGGGCACAGGGCTGGGGCAGGTCCTCGCGGTGAAGGGATGGGGCACAGGTAGAGGTTTGTTGCCAGAACTCCTGTGCCCCCCCCTGCCCCCCAAGCAGCAGCAAGGTCTGTCCTCCACGCAGGGTCCAAGCCCAGGGTCTGGCAGGGGATAGGGACACCCAGGGTGGGAGAGGTCCAGAGGAAGGGAGAGGGTCCTGACGTGTCCCCGTGCCACGCAGCGCTGGCAAGGGGATGCTGTGTGTGACTGATGGCAAGAAGGGGCTGGGGGGGCCCCAAGGAGGCAACGCAGAGAAGTCCCCCCCTCTGAGGGTTTGGTCCTTGACCGAGCCCCAGCTCCCATCTCCTGCTCTGCAGAGTCTCCCGGGGCACCCCAATATCGCCAGAGCGTCCATGAATCCAGCAGCAGCATCTGTTCTGGCCTCAAGGGATGAGGAGGGGGAATTCCATGTCCCGTTCCCCCCCTCCAGTGTCACAGCAGCAGGCACAGATGTCCCCCAGTGGGGCTGGGGATGGAGAGGGCCCCAGCCTCAGGGTGCAGGCAGGGGGGAGGCAGAGCGCGGCACGAAGGCACTTGGGCTTTGCAGAACCGAGTGCGGGTCGCTGCTCCCAGGGAGCCTCGTGGGGGAATGGGGGTTGGCAGGGTGCCCCCCCCCCGACCCCCCTCGAGGGCCACCAGCCACATCCAGCCCTGCCCTAGCCCCGGGCTCACAACCCAGGCAGCCGCCGCTCCTGGTTCAGCTTCTGGAAGAAGGTTTTGCCAAATTCGTAGGTGCTGATCATGATGGCGCAGGCGGGGGCCACCTTAATGACACGGGGCAAGAAGCCTGCAAAGGATGGACCCCCCCGTTAGCCCCCGGGTGACACCAGGGCACCCCCGTACCCCACAGCCCGGGGTGGGGGGGCACAGCCTTACCTGCAAACAGCCCCCGGGTGCCGGACTCAGCACGGATGCGCCGCATGATGAGCCAGGTGGAGGAAGGCTTGGGGGCTGCGGCTGCGGGGAGAGGGGAGCGGGTGAGGGTCTAGGGGTGCCCAGGTACCACTGGGGAGCCCCAGCTGTGCCCCCCACCCCTGGAGCCCAGCCCCTCACCTGGGTGCACTTCGCTGTCTCCCAGCTCGATCTGCCGCCGGGTCTTGACCACGTCGAAGGGCAGGGTCAGCACCGCAGCCACCTGCGGGTCAGCAGCCGGGCAGTGAGCTGGGTCCTCACCTTCCCTGCCCAGTGCCAGCTCTGCTGTCACCTCCCAGCCCCATCCCTTACTCCCCATAGAATGGTTAGAGTTGGAAGGGATCTTGGAGATCATCTCGTTCCAAGCCCCCTGCCCTGGGCAGGGACACCTCCCACCAGACCAGGTTGCTCCAAGCCCCCTCCAGCCTGGCCTTGAACCCCTCCAGGGATGGTGCAGCCACAGCTTCTCTGGCCAACCTGGGCCAGTGTCTCACCACCCTCACACTAAATAATTTCTTCCTAATATCTAATCTAAATCTCCCCTCTTCCAATTTAAAATCATTACCCCTTGTCCTGTCACTACCCTTCCTGACAAAGAGTCCCTCCCCAGCTCTCCTGGAGCCCCCTTCAGGTACTGGCAGGCTGCTCTAAGGTCTCCCTGGAGCCTTCTCTTCTCCAGGCTGAACCCCCCCAGCTCTCTCAGCCTGTCCTCACAGCAGAGGGGCTCCATCCCTCTGAGCATCTTCGTGGCCCTCCGCTGGACCCGCTCCAACAGGTCCATGACCTTCCTGTGTTGAGGACTCCAAAGCTGGACACAGTATCCAGATGGTAATGGACATTCCCCACCACTGACAGCCGAGCGAGCCCCTGCATGGTGCAGACCCCAAACTCACTGTCCCGGAGATGGCCCCGGAGGCGAAGCTGATCATGAACGTGGCCTCCTCCAGGCAGGTCTGTCTGCAGAACCATTCCCTCACCAGCTCGTAGTTAAACCAGTAAAGAGCTGGGAGGAGATAAGAAACACCAGTGCTACGAGGAACCCTGGACACACCAACCTCACCACGCACAGGGCTGCCCTGCCCCGTGTTCATCCCCCCACATCTCCCAGTGCCACCCCGTCCCCAAAACAGCCATACCCGAGAAGGGGACATCGCGCAGCACGGTGGGTCCCCAGCCCCTCCAGAGGGACAACCAGCCGTCCTGAGCCACCGCCGACCGGATGCAGAGTCCCAGCTCCCGGTAGCTGAGCTGCTGCGACTGCATCTTGGTGCGGATGAGTTCCAGGGGGCTGATGACCGTCACGGCGCCCACTGCAACGGAGGGGACACCGGGCATCAGCGCCATCCGCTCCGGCAACCGCCCCGGAGCCGTCCGAGCGCCGTGCCAAGGAGAGCCAGGCGCCAAACGTGGGCACCAACGGCCAAGAGACACGCTGTGCTGTCCTGCGGGGACACAGGGTGGGCACAAAGGGACCCCCGGAGAGGAGGGGTACTCACTCCTGGCAAGTGCCCCGGCCAGCAAGGGGATGTGGGGGCCCTGGCTCCCGGTCCGAGCCTGCAGGTAGTCCCGGAGCTGGTCGTAGGTGGTGAAATAAATGACGGTGGCCGGCACAGCCATGACCCTGCCAAGGAGGAGGGGTGTTAGTGGCACACGTGTCCTCCCTGGGGTGGATGCCCACGTGCCCAGGCAGCCGTTAGCACCCAGACATCCCCCCCAATCAGGGTCCAAACTCACAGGGTGGGGGGCAACCCGCTCCACAGAGACCTGATGCCCTCGTAGCGTGTGATCTTCACGAAGGCATCCTGGGGAGGGAGGGGAGCACCAGGGAGAAGGGTTAGAGGGGGAAGATGGGCAAACCCCCCCAGCAAACACCCTGACCCCCTCCCCTGGAACAGGGAGGCCCCTGCCCACCCTGCCCATGCCCACAGCCCCTACCAGCGTGCCGCTGAAGCGGGTGGGGGCCTTGTACCAGGCAGTGCAGCCATTGCCGTTCTGGCAGACGTAGAGATGGTCCATGAGGCCGTTGCAGTAGAGGAAACACTTCCCTGGGGGGTGGGAGGCAACAGCATCACCGTTAGACAGGAGACCCCTTCCCCTCTGCCCCGTGCCCGGCCCCATTGGATCCCCAAAACCACCATCTCTTCCAGGAGAAAGCCAAACCCTCAACGCCTGAGCCCGGAGGGGACCAGCCCCAAGCCAAGGCCAGGAGAGGGATAACCCTCCAGCAAGGGTCTGACCCATGGGGTGGGGGGCATCCAGCCCCACTGTGGGGACAGGGGCACGGCAGGAGCCATTGCCAGCAGCAGGAGAGGTTTATGCCTCGCTCGGTGACAGCTCTGCTGCCCCGGCACGGTGGGGAGCCATCACAGGGATCCAGTGTGACACCCCCACCGTGCTCTCGGGCCAGGCACAGGGACACCGAGCAGCGGGGAGCAAGCAGGACAGCAGAGATCCAAGGGGACTTTGACGTAATGACAGGACAGAGTGACAAGATAGGGCAAGGAGAGGAGAAGTACAGAGAGGCACGCTTGTTGCACAAGACCCCCAGGATAACCCTTGGGGGTGTTGCACAGCCAGCCCCAAAGCAGGGCTGCAGAAGGAGCTGTGGGGCTGGGGACGATGGCAGTCCCCATGCCAGAGGGATGTCCCCTCAGCTGGAGGAGCCCAAGCTGCCACCAGCGGGGAGACAAACCAAGGTCAAAGCTTGGGAAAGCAAAGCCACCAGCATCAGGAGCTGCCCGGAGCCCCTGGGCATACTCACATGTGGCTTGCTGAGTGCCCCAGGGCACAGCCCGTGCTGACAACGCTGAAACACACAACGGGGACATGCTGAGCGATGACAGGGGGGACATGCCACTTCCTCAGGCTGGGGCACACGCGTGTGCCACAGCTCTGAGCCGGGCAGCGGGAGATCTCCATGGGTGAAGGGACTGGATGTCTCCACAGCCACTTCCCAAAGCAGTCCCAACTGTCACCAAACCAGTCCCAGCCTGCTGACCCCACAGGGAGGGGGACAGGCAGGGGGGGGACAGAACATACGGGGTCTCTCCTGCCCCATGGGAGCTGTGGGGAGCAGCGGGGAGAGAGGCACAAGGCAGGAGGGGAAGGAGTGAGCAGCCAGAGGGGGCTGAGCCCTTGTGCCCCGCTCCCCAGCGGGCAGGGGGCTGCCAGGCACAGCGCTGACCCCTCTCAGCGTCCCCACAGGGCTGTGGAGGGGGGAGGACGGAGCCAAGCATCAGCCTGGCTCCCCCCGGCGGGGCCCCCCGAGCCCGTCAGGACAAGGGGCCCATGGTAACCTGCCACCTCGTGATGGCCCCACGCTCGGGAGCCGAGAAATCCCCGCCACCAGCTCTGCCAAACAAGACACCCATGTGGGCTGCTCGCTGGCTGACCTGGGGCGGGGTGGGGGGCTGGAGAGAGACCCCCCCCCCTCACCCTGCCCTGAGCGGGGTTACCTTTGGAGAAGGGGGTCCTCTGGGCCTGCAGGCGGATCTTCACCACGTCCAGTGGAGTCACTGAAACGACATCATCCTTTAGCCATGCCAAACCATGCCAGCCCCCCCCTCGCCTCCCCCTTGCTCCCCATGATCCTCACCGAAGAGGGAGGTGAGGATGGCCCCCGTCCCCGAGGCCAGCATCTGCTGCAGCGGCGTGATGCCCCGGCTGGGGCTCGGCAACGTCTCCTCATCCATGGTGCTGGCCCCCTACAACAAATAACAGAGGGATGTTGGGGGTACTCCAGGGGGGGGTCCCTACTTGGGGATGAGCGATGGCTCCTCAGGGAGCCCCCCCCAGCATCCCAGCTCTGCCGGTGAGAGGACAGGCGTCCCACCTCCCGCCACGCTATCGGCATGGCACAGGGCAGGCGTGCCCCCCCCATAATCGTGCTGCCCCCAGGGAGAGAGGGGGGTGGGGACAGACACACACACGCACACAGGGATGGGTCCTGGAGGTGGCCCAGCCCCGATAACACCCCCCGTGGCCCCACGGCTGGCAGCGGGCCCGGCCTTTGCTGGGGAGGTGGGGACAGGCCAGGCCAGCCTTCCGTGTCCTTGGGGAGGGAGGGAGGGAGGATCGTCCCCTCCCTGCACTTGGAAAAAATTAAGGGACAGGAAGGAACGAAGTCCAAAGACCAGGCAGCCCCCCTCTTCCAGCTGAGAAGGCAGCAGAGCCCCGGAGGGACAGCGTTGGGGGGACAGCACAGGGTGTGCAGGTTTGCGACAAACACCCCAAAAAGGGCTGGCAGATCCAAAAACCTTCCGCCGCCGAGACTCGGCAAGGCTTGGCAAGGCTGCGGCCCCCGGGGCCAGCGTCCCTGCCCTCGGGAAGCGGGGGATATCGCACCCTTCCTGCGGGAGGAGGACGTGGAGAAGCGAGACCATCCCAGCCCAGGACCAGCTGCTCCCCCTCGCCGCAGCCCCGGGGACCGTCCTCGCATCGGGACAGGGCCACGGCTGTGGCATGAGGGCTTCCAAGCTTTGGGAACCCATGCTTTTTTTTAAAAAAAAACCAAACACACAGGGAATGCAGCAAAAAAAACCAAAAACAAAAACCCACAACAAAACAAAAAACCCTGACTTCATCTGACTCAGCAATTTCACAGGGAATGCAGCAAAAAAACCAAAACCAAAAACCCACAACAAAACAAAAACCCCTGACTTCATCTGACTCAGCAATTTCACAAGGTCACAGCAGCCATAAATCTCTCGATTGCTGGCTCCAGACCCCTTTGGTGCCCAAGGCTGCAGGCAGGGATGGGTCCATCCCGGCCCCACAGTGGCCAGCCCCCACTGGGGGAGATGGGTGGCATCAGGGGGGGTGGGCAGGGGTCCCACCGTGCCGGTCACGGGACGGAGGTGAAGCCCTGGCACGGTCCCTGGGGAACACGTGGCTGTTGCAAAACCACTCCGTGGGCAGGGCGATGGGATCCCTCCCTTCACCTAAACCCTGATGCAACCCCAGGGGGGGTGTGTGGAATTTCACCTTCATGGAACCCCAACACCCAAATGGTTTAAAACGTGTCATTTATGGGGGGATGGTGTGTGGAATTTCACCCTCATGGCACCCCGACACCCAAATGGTTTAAAACGTGTCATTTATACATGCCAAGACCCTCTCCCAGTGGTCTTTGAGGGGGAGCTGAGCACCCCCAGGGCACCAGGGAGGGTTTCCCACCCACATCCCAGCTCCCTTCTCAGCTGGGAGCTGCTCCTGTATCCAGGCAGGAAAAAATAAGGCCCTAAAACCATCACCCAGAACCCCCCCCCAGTTAGTCTGGAGCACTGGTGGCTCTGGGCACAGCGCTGTGACGGTTGGTGCAATAAAGCGGGGGGAAGAAAGTAAATATGTGTTAAGGTGACAAAGGCACCAAAGTGCAGCCGCCTCCTGCACTGGGAGGACCAGCCCCCCCCCAGGGACTTAACACCCCCACATCTCCAGGCTGTGCACCCCCTCTCTCGGGGTCTGCAGCCCCCCAAGCACTTTATTTCCGCCCCCCCCCCCAGGCTTTACACCCCTGTCCTGGGATTTGCAGCCCCCCCAGGTACTTGACACGCCCCCCCCAGGCTGTGCACCCCCTCTCTCGGGGTCTGCAGCCCCCCAAGCACTTTACTCTGCCCCACTCAGGCTTTGCACCCCATATCTCAGGGTCTCCAGCCCCTCCCAGGTACTTGACAACCCCCCTTCCAGGCTCTGCACCCCCTATCTTGGGGTCTGCAGCCCCCCAAGCACTTTATTTCCACCC
>NW_015091045.1:119187-119471 GCF_001431845.1 Calidris pugnax
CTCAGGGTCTCCAGCCCCCTCCAGGTACTTAGCTCTCCCTCCCCAGGCTGTGCATCCCCTCTCGGGGTCTGCAGCCCCCCAAGCACTTTACTACCTCCCCCCTCAGGCTTCACACCCCATATCTCAGGGTCTCCAGCTCCCCCCCAGGGACTTGACACACCCCCCCCAGGCTTTACACCCCTGTCCTGGGATTTGCAGGCCCCCTCTCTCGGGATCTGCAGCCCCCCCAGGCACTTTACTCTCTCTCTCTCTATGTTTGCACCCTCCCTCCTGGTCTGCGCCCG
>NW_015091045.1:119683-127771 GCF_001431845.1 Calidris pugnax
CTCCCGCCCGCGCACGCGCCCCGCGCGCCCCCCCCTCGCGCGCGCCCCCTGCCGGGCCGAGGGGGGAACTGCACCGCCGGGGGGCGGGGCCTTGCACACTCCCCGTGCTTGGCAGAGGGCACACCTTGCACACTCACCCCCGCCATGATGGCGGAGGGCACACCTTGCACGCTCCACCTGCTGGCGGGGACGCGCCTTGCACACTCACCCTCGCCACGAAGGCAGAGGGGAACCTTGCACACTCGCTTTGCTGGCGGAAGAGCATCTTGCACACTCACTCTCACCGTGATGGCAAAGGGCACACCTTGCACGCTCGGCCTGCTGGCAGATCTTGCATACTCACCCTCACCCTATCGGCAGAGGGCACACATTGTACACAAACCATGCTGGCAGGGTGCAAAGGGCACACCTTGCACTCTCATCGTTGCCATGCTGGCAGAAGGGCTTCTTCCACACCTGCCCTCACCATGATGCTGCAGTTGCACACTCACCATGATGTTGCACATTGCACACTCACCCTGCTGCCAGAGGGGCATCTTGCACACTCTCCCTCACCGGGTTGGCAGGGTTGCACACTCACCGTGCTGGCAGAAGGGCATCTTGCACACCTGCCCTCACCCTGATGGCAGAGGGCACGCCTTGCACACGTGATCTGCTGGCAGAGGTGTGGTTTGCACACTCACCCTCACCCTGTTGGCAGGGTTGCACCTTGCACACTCGCTTTGCTGGCAGAGGGGCACCTTGCACACTCACCCACACTGTGCTGGCAGAGAGGCACCTTGCACACAAACCATGCTGGCAGGGGCACACCTTGCACACTCACAAGGAAAGGGAAAGGTGGCCTGTTAAGAGCGTGTGGAGGTGCCTGGGCGTGCATTGACCAGCTGGAAGGTCTCCTTTGTTTGGCCACAGGTTGTCCTTTGAACTTCTACCTCCTCCACTTGAGAGTGGCTTCATTGGCCAGTAAGTGTGAGGAAGGGGCCACTAAGTCTCTTCTCTGGCCCGAAAACAGTGGCTACAAATCAGATATTCTCCTTGGAGGTGCAACCCTCCAGACCGGGCTGCTGCAGCGCCTGGTGGGGCTGGTGTCCCCCCCTAATGGGGGTGACCACTGGAACCTTCTCCGTTGCTTCTCCCTGTTCCTGTGGGAGCTGTGGCTTCACCTGGGGACTTGTTGGGGGGAGGTGGTGGGGCTAAAACCCTCTTTCTCCTCAATGTAGTTGCTCAAATTTGGTCTTTTTGATGTGCTGGAGGTGTCTGTGTTTCCCGTGGAGAGTCCTGAGTTGTCCTGTGCAAAGAAGTGAGCTCTCTGAGGTGGTCTTATTCCTGTGGGCACTTTATCTGGAGAAGATAGATGGTCTAAGGTGGCTCGTTTGCAGGGGAACAGGAGAGGAGCTGAGGGGTGCTGAGGAGTGTCCCACCACCCTGCCTGTGAAGGTGTTGCTGTAATGTGAGCTGGTAACAGCAGATGGCTCCCAAAGTCCCCCTGAAACCTGGGGGGACACTGGTGGGGGGCACAGGCTCTGGGCTGGACCTCCACAGTCCCAGCAGGTAGCAAGAAGGGGCTGACTGGGGTGGGCTGGGGCAGAAGAACTGGGACAGGACCACAGCTGGTGTGTCCTCCTGGTAACCTGCTGACTAGAGGGTCCTGGTGGCTCTGGGTTTGTGTGGGTGTGAGAACTTCACTGCAAAACCTGTTAGAGGTACCGCATAGTGCAATCCTCTACTCACCACCCAACTGCTGAGGTTGTGAGTTGGGGGTCTACAGGAAAGCTGGGGAGGGACTCTATTGTGGGTGGAGTGATAGGGTGAGGGGGAACGGTTTTAAACTGAAAAAGGGGAGATTGAGCTGAGATATTGGGAAGAACTTGTTTGGTGTGAGGGTGGTGAGAGTCTGGCCCAGGTTGCCCAGAGAAGCTGTGGCTGCCCCATCCCTGGAGGGGTTCAAGGGCAGGTTGGAGGGGGCTTGGAGCAACCTGGTGTGGTGGGAGGTGTCCCTGCCCAGGGCAGGGGGTGGCACTGGGGGGGCTTTAAGGTCCCTTCCAACCCAAACCATTCTATGATTTAGAGTAGGACTGAGCTCTCGCCCTACCCTAAACTCAAGGCATGAAGACCTCACCGGTGCCTACACTCATCCCTGCTCCCCTGCGGGTGCCATCCTGTGGCAAGAACAGGAAGGACTTCAAGGCCAGGCCATCTACAGAGGGCCACCAGCAGGCAGTCCAGGGCGAGCAGGAGCAGTTTGGGGCTTCAGAGCCTGCAGTCAGAGTGGTCTTTGGTAAACAGCCTGTTTCACCCCAAAGCGATGTTCCCAAGAACTGGCAGAGCCGTGGTGGCCGCTCTCCTCCAGGAATAAAGGCCCTTCTGGCTGCTGCCATCGCTGAAGTTTGTCAACGAGAGGGACAGCTAACGCCAGGAGCGGTGACCAGCCCTTCTGGCATCTGGGCAGAGGCTATAAACACCCCGGGTCTGTGCTGGAGGGAGAGGAACAGAAGGGATCCTGAGTTCTCCTCAAACACTGGCTGCCTTTCCGTGATACCAGGTCCTTGATTTTATGTGGTGTGAGACCAGGAACCTCAGAATTCCCACGAGGTCACGTAAGTGAATACATCCTGTAACTCCCTCGTGAGTCACCTCTGCCTCTTACAGATACACAGGGTTTAAGTGATCCGGAAAGCCTCTTGTAGCAGCTAATTTAGAAATGGAATAATGATTAATTAAAAAAAAAATATATATATCCCTAGGGGTATTGGGTCTTATACGTTCTGTTTGTAGGTGTTGGGCTCTGCGTGCCTTCCATGCAGAATAAAAGAGAATGAAAAGGAATAAAAGAGAATAAAAGGCACAATAAAGGAGAATAAAAAGGCATAAACGTATCCCAGCTGGGGTGGGGGCAAGAGGGAAGGGTATAAAATGGTGTAAGTGCCTCGGTGTCTCAACTCTCAGGTCCCTCTGTTCGCTTAAGCGATGAGAGGGAAAGCGGTGAGTGTGTTTTCCCCCTGGTGAGTGTGTTTTTCCCCCTGGTGAGTGTGTTTTCCCCCTGGTGAGTGTGTTTTTCCCCCTGGTGAGTGTGTTTTTCCCCCTGCTCAGAGCTGCGGGGAGGTGAGGACCTGGCTGTTTCCTTCTGCTGAGTCACAGCCTGCGCCGCCGGGACGCGGGCTCTGATTTACAGCTTTACAGTCCTGCTGTTGTCGGGGTGTATCACACTCCGGTTGCCCCTGAGCTCGGCGCTGCGGGGAGGTGAGGACCTGGCTGTTTCCTTCTGCTGAGTCACAGCCTGCGCCGCCGGGACGCGGGCTCTGATTTACAGCTTTACAGTCCTGCTGTTGTCGGGGTGTATCACACTCCGGTTGCCCCTGAGAATGAAACGTAGGTTGACTTCAGTCGGATAGACCCGTGTCCGGGTTGCAAATATATGCATTTGGTTTTGGACTTGTGAGGAACGGAGGCAGCTGAGCTTTAATCCTCTCTGGAGCTGCAAAGCCGGAGCTGCTGGGGAGGGTTTGCATGAACCTTGCTGGGCTGGGCGCAGTGATGCCCGCTGCCCTGCTGTCATGGATGGTACGAGTGTGGCTGGGAAAGAAGGCCCATCTCCACCGAGAGGCATCAGAGCAGGGTGAGCTCACCAAGCCCAGCTGGGTCCCGGCTCCCATCCCGTGTCCTCAGCAGCTGCCGTGCCCCAGGGAGTGAGTCCAGGGGCTGCCTCTACCTGGGGCTTTCTTCACAGAACCACAGAATGATTTGGGGTTGGCAGGGACCTCTGGAGATCATCCAGTCCAATCCCCTGCCAAAGCAGGTCCACCCAGAGCAGGTTGCACAGGAATGTGTCCAGGTGGGGTTTGAATGTCTCCAGAGAAGGAGACTCCACCACCTCCCTGGGCAGCCCCTTCCAGGGCTCTGCCACCCTCAAAGTGAAGAAGTTTTTCCTCATGTTTAGATGGAACTTCTTATGTTTAAGTTTGTGCCCATTTCCTCTTGTCCTGTCCCTGGGCACCACTGAAAAAAGACCAGCCCCATCCTCCTGACACCCAACCTTGAAGTATTTATAGGCATTGATCAGATTCCCCCTCAGCCTTCTCTTTTCCAGACTAGCCAGACCCAAGTCCCTCAGCCTCTCCTCATGAGAGAGATAGTCCAGGCCCCTCATCATCTTTGTAGCCCTCTGCTGTCCCCTCTCCAGCAGTTCCCTGTCCTGAAACTGGGGAGCCCAGAACTGGACCCAGTGCTCCAGATGGGGCCTTACCAGAGCAATGGTCCTTATTTATGGTCATCCCATGGTCTATCTGCACACAACAGCATCTGGAATTGTCTCAGAACGATCAATCCTCTGTCCTTGCTGGAAACCATTTTGAAAGCAATTAGCTCCTTTCCTTTTTTTTTATAGGTGAACTTTAACGGCCAGGTTGCAAAAGGGATCTGAGTAGCACTGTAATGGAATTAAGCCAGTGCAGAATGCGAGTATTTATTTCAGCTAGGACCCATTATGGTTTTGCAAAAGCCATCCTTAATCTGAATTAAGTGACTGAAATGAAGCAGCTTGTGGACAGATGAGGCCCCGGGGACATCAGACTTAAACCCACCGTAACCCAGAATCCATCCAGTGGCAGCTCTGCAGGTCAATCCCTGCTGCAGGTGAGGCCTGAGATACTGCATCCCACTTTCTGCAGCACCAAAAACCTCCATATGGTTGTGGAACAAGTTACAGAAGTCACCTGTGAGGATGAGGAAACAGATATGGATGAGGAAACAGATATGGATGCTAAATGCTTTCCTTCCTGAAGGTTCCCTTTATAATTTGATGTCAAAAATAGTGTCTTGTTTCCACCTAGCAGCAGTGTGGGCCAAAAGGAATGGAGGGGAAGAAAGAGCCTAGATGGAGTTGGAATTGCAGGATAAATTCACAGGTCCTTTTTCCTTATAAACAAACCCACCCTATGAACATGAAGTGGGCAGGAGAGCTCTGTGCAGTAATTAAAGCCTCCACCAGCTGTCAGCCGGTAAGAAATCTGTCCAGAGAGTGTTTCTCTGCAGTTCCTCTTGGCCAGCACAAGATTTGTTGATTACTGTGAGCTCATTCCACTTGGGGCTCGGCTGCACTTTGGGACTCAGAGGGCTCCAGCAGTTCCTGTAACACCTCGGCGTTGCTGCAGCAGCATCCTGCATCCATCCAGCACGAACAGTGCGTGCCTGCGGGCACGGGGAGCGGATGCTGAGGGATGATGTACCTGAAAAGTAGTAAAAAATGACTGTCCTGCTGCACAGTGGGGCTTTGCGTCCAAGGGATGGACCAGCAGGAAGCTGGAGATGTCTCTGAGATGTGGGGAGTGAGGGGTCCTGAACAAGGGAGCCTTCTCCCAGTTGCTTCCCCTCTGACATGGACATCCAGCCTGTGTTTTGGGCCCTGCAGGTTGTTGGTGAGGAGGAGAAGCTGGATGTAGACTTGATTATTTCTTCGCAGTAATCTTGTTTACCCAGAAGATCCATGTGCTTCTATTTCTCCGAACACAGATAGAATTAAATAGCAAGATGCTCGTTGTGCCTCTTCTAGAGAGGGCCTCTCATGATACTCTGAGCAATTTATTTTTAAGTATTGTGCCACCAGGCTCCTGTGGCCATGCCCTGGGCCAGGACAGGAAGGTGCTCGCTTGGGTGACTGCAGTCCTGGAGGAATGACTATGGGGCACCCTCGCTGTTTCACTTGAGGCTGGCAGTGACTGTGGTCCATCAGCTGATGGATTTAATTTTTGACTAGCCATTGCCAACAGATCTTCTAAATGGCCAGAATGTGGTATGAATGGCTGGGACTGGCTAATGAGGCTGCCCAGTCCATGATTTCTTGGATCCAAAAGTGACTGGGTGCCTGAGAACTCAGATTTGGGATGACTTGAGAGAGCCAGGTGTCGTCATCCTGAGTACTTTGTGTTAAGAAATGAGGGTGGGAAGTCCCTTTTGGTCTTCAGATGAAGAAATAGTCCTGTTAGAGGATGCTCAGTGGACTCACAGTCAGTCCTGTGTTCCTGGTACATCTGTACCGCCTGTAGGAAGAGCTGCTGTTCCAGAATTGGACTCTAGCTCCTCCTTGCACTCTAAGTTCAATTTCAGCTTGTTCCTTGTGGTCTCACACAGATCCTCTTGTAGCACAGGAGTATTTATTTTACAGTTCCCATGTTAGTGGTATTTTTTTTTCAGAGAAGATGTGTCTACCCTGAGGAAAATTCTCCAACTAATTTATAGTGGGTACTTTTTAGCCCGTTTAAAAAAGGGCAGAAAAGACCCCTGTTTTTAGATGCCTCACCTGTTTCTATCAATATTTCAGTGTTGCATGTTCATAAATCCAGATTTTTTTCCCCTCGTGATTGTACTTTGTACTTCTGCAGTTGTTGATACTGTAGTAAGAGAAGGGCTTTAAGTCTCCACAGAAGACACCTTGAGACCTTTATTCCAAGCTGAGATGGACCATTCCCAACCTGGTCTGCTTTTAAAAACCTCTGGTGCTGTGGGCTCCACAACTGTTTCTCTTTATCCCTGTTGAGCTTTCCCCTTCACAACCTCTGCCAGAAGCCTGTTCTGAGACTGGACATTTGCCTGATTCGCACCTGATGTTTCTCAGGAAAAACCGAAACCCAGAGCCTGTCTGACAGAAGATCCCTCCTGCAGTTTCTCCACTAAATCCAATTATCAGGGTTAGTAACCCTGTAATGCAAGGCATCAATTCCATTGAGGGATCTCTGCTGTGGCCATGACGCTCCCAAGCAGAGCCAGAGCATTTTGCTGCTTTTCCAGATGAAGCAGGCAAGGCGGAGAGGGATCTTTTTGGAGTGTGACTTGTTTCTTCAGCCTCTCCCTCCACTTCCTGGCGCTTCAGGCTGGATTGTGGCTTCTGTATCGGGTGGTGGAGGGACCCCAGTGCTCCCCAATGCCTCATGGTGATGAACATGCCGCCTGTTGACTCCTTCCCACAGGTATCTGCTGAACCAGATGCTCCTTAAAGCTGCCCATTACTGTTCCTCCATGCCTGCTGTGGAATCCCAGTGCCTGTGCCTTGTACATCTAGTTGGAGGTGTGTGGATAATGGCTGCAGAGTTGCTGTTCTTGGGTAGGAGGAGGCTGCTTTCCCTTTGTTAGCGTGCAGCTTACGAGTGAATGCAAGTAAAGCTGGATGGCTGCATGCTGTAGCTCCTGTCAGGGGTTGGTGAGGAAGGTAAGGGGATGCTGTTAGCAGATAGTGAGCCATCAGTATTTTCATCTCCTTGGATATCAAAAGCTGCGTGGCCAGCAGGGAAAGGGGGGGGATTCTGCTCCTCTGCTCCGCTCTGGGGAGACCCCCCCCCCAATGCTGCCTCCAGCTCTGGGGCCACCAACAGCAGAAGGACATGGAGCTGTTGGAGCGGGGCCAGAGGAGGCCATGGAGATGCTGGGAGGGCTGGAGCCCCTCTGCTGGGAGGGGGGGCTGAGAGTTGGGGGGGTTCAGCCTGGAGAAGAGAAGGCTCCGGGGAGACCTTGGAGCCCCTTCCAGTCCCTCAAGGGGCTCCAGGAGAGATGGGGAGGGACTCTGGATCAGGGAGGGGAGCCATAGGACAAGGGCTAAGGGTTTGACACTGCAAGAGGGGAGATGGAGCTGAGATGTGGGGAAGAACTTGTTTGGTGTGAAGGTGGTGAGAGCCTGGCCCAGGTTGCCCCGAGAAGCTGTGGCTGCCCCATCCCTGGAGGGGTTCAAGGGCAGGTTGGAGGGGGCTTGGAGCAACCTGGTGTGGTGGGAGGTGTCCCTGCCCAGGGCAGGGGGTGGCACTGGATGGGCTTTAAGGTCCCTTCCAACCCAAACCATTCCATGATATTGAGGATGGTGGTGAGGTGGTGAATCCAATCCCTGGAGCAGGTGTCTGTGCAGGACGCCTGGCTCAATGCAGAAAAGGGGAGGCAGGGCTGGGAGAGGTGGTGTCTCCATCTCCCCTGGGCTGGGCAGAGGCTGGTGTGTGGGCACAGGACATCCCGACCCACCGCCGGCGGGGCGGCCCTTCAGCGCCGAGCACAAAATGGCGCCGAGGGGCTGTTGGTGACCGGGCTGTTGGTGACAGGGCTGGGGGGGGG
>NW_015091045.1:128244-128528 GCF_001431845.1 Calidris pugnax
CGACGACAGCTGTAATTAGCAATAATAAATTAATCAATAATAGGAAACCGTGAGGAAAAGGCCGTTCAAAAAAGGGAGCTGTCCACGCCCAGCCACAAATTTTTGGGGGTTGGAAACCGTTATTGAGGTCACGGCACCCAGGAGTTGCCTCGCTTTGTTGCATCCCCCAGATCCCCCCCCTTTTTTTGCCCCGTTCCCTGCGGCAGGTGGGGCCGGGGGCTGCGGCAGGAGGGGTGGGCAGCGCCTTCCCGCCCCGGCGCGGTGCCATCTTCTGCAGCCGCCCT